>NW_019416413.1:157406-254013 GCF_000390285.2 Anoplophora glabripennis
TGACCCCCATTCCCATTTAAAAAAAATTTGGGGGATGGCACCCCCACTTAGGGGGTTGAAGATTTTGCTATGCTTTTTGCGCCAAATGTTGTCCCCCTCAGAAGCAAACTTTACCTGTTTTTGGATTTTGCCGAAAAGTTCATTACTACCCTGTAATGCCTTGCGACACGTTTTCGATGGGCTACCCTGTATATTGGTAAAATTGACCTCATAGAAGCGAAATCCTAGCGAGGATGTGCCATTTGTCACTGACAGTTGTATAGCGCAATTAGAAGGCTAAGGCAGAAGTCCACAATACATAAAGTTGGTAATTTTGATATTTGGATTTCGTTTACTTGTCAACATCGATTCTAATGATTTTTTATCTTTTTTAGACCCATGAATCCAGTTGCAAACGCAATTTAAATTCTCACAGATACTAGGTATCTACTAGCTCTATAAGTACAATTTTTTATATTTTTCCCTAATCAATCAGTTCGGATAAGAATAAGTCTTGAAATAAAGGGAAGAGGTTAACTTCAATAAAGTTGAATTTATATTTAATATAATTTAGAAAGTAATTTCTTCCCGCCTGACATATTTTTTAATTGGAAAATATTTGAAAACATAAATTGGACTGGAAATATGAATACGCTTGAGAGAGTAAAATTGACGTCAAAGACATTTTTAAAATATTCCGCGCTTTGACTTTCTGCAAATAAATGTTGAACCAAATCCAATAATGGAAAAATTTAGTTACCATGTTTTGTAAAGTGACAAAGAACGAGACCATTATTGCATTCAAACACGATTTCAATTGATTGGGCTAAAAGCACTTCATTTGAATGGCTCTTATAAAGAATTACCACTAATTGGTGATAATTAGTTCAATTACAATAAGACTCTGAAAGAAAAAGTATTTTCCGCTTCCAGCACTTTCATTTGCACGGCTCAAGTTGAAGGCAACCGAGAATGTGTAATAGCAAAGTGTGTTTATGAAAGTAAAATTATACGAGGTGTGTTCAACAAGGATTACAAATGCTGCCTTGAAAGTCTTGAGATCAAAATTAAGTAATTGCGACAAAAATATTTTAGTCCTACATTTGCAAGGTAAAAGGTGTTTAAATTTTAGACACATCACAAATATGACAAATATGAAACAATTCGAAAATCTCATCTAAATGAAAATAAAAATTGCTGAATTTGCATACAAACTCCACTCTTTTAAAACATACGCGCGGGTCATTTAGCTGTGAATCATCTAGATATTTGGCCAAATAAAACTTTGATATATTTACTTTAGTGTAGAAATAATTTCCATTCTTAGAAAATAAATTCGTATAATCCTTTTTTGGCAGAGCGTTACATGGAGCGGGGTCACTATGCGCCGCAAGAACACATGTTTGTAAAGGGCTTTGGGACTCATAATTAGGTATATAAACAAAATTAGGTAATTATATGACCAACTTTTCTATATTTCTTTGGCATAATTGATAGATATTTGGTAAAACACGTAAATAATACAGGGTGCTTGTTTTGCGAGTCATGAAATGGAAATCTTCATTAAGTTAGGGAGAATTAGTGAGATTAGAAAGCTATTTCATGGCGGAAAACATACAAAAGTGAAATTGTCTTACTTATTTTCGTTCTGAAGTTATCTATGAAAAATTAAAAAAAATATATATTTTTTTCTTTTTGTGGAGATTTAATTTGATTTGTGAGGAACTTAAATATGTATTAGATAGAATTGACGTTTAACTTGGCGGAGAAACAATGTTCAACTTTTTTTTAATTTAGAAGCATCGTATTGGATTTTCGCATTTTTAACTTAAGCGCATTTTTCTTGTTGCAATGATGTATCACAGGTAGATAAGATGCTATGGTTTAGGTACTCTTACTCTTTTATTTTTGTTAAACTAGAATTTATATAATTTTATTCCTTGGCAACTTTAAGGTCTAGATAACTAAAATCACAGTTTTTACATAAAGAAAACATATTAATTAATTAATTTGAAGCATATTTGGCTCTTCTTTTTGTGACAATTGAGATTTTCGTTACATAAACTTTGACGTTATCAATGAAAGTTTAACTGTTAAAATTTCATTTGAAATAATAGTTGAATAATTCGTTCCCAAGCAGCTCTTTGTAAAAATCTAACAAACAAATTTTATTATATATATTAAGACAACATTGTTTGATATTGAAACTGCTGGTGGACTGTAGTTAGTTATTTTATTTTCGTTTTTACAGACAATACAGTGAGTTTTGTATTTATTTTTTATTATGGTCGTGCACTCTCAATGACAATTGCACGCATACTGCCGGCTCGGAGCGTTCTCTTGCCACCCTCGTCTTTCATCCAGGCACTTGACACTGAAACGTACGCAAAAGATCTCCAGCGAGCACACACGCGGCACACAAATGTTCTATTCCCAACATGCCCCCCGTCTTGAAAGTACCCACTTTCAACAGTCTTTGGGAAGAGGACAAAGCTTAGAAAAGTTACGTTTAACTATTTTGCTTTTGGTTCTCACGGATGCTACTCGCGCGATCCCATCACTACCGAAATGCAACTGCTGCACTCGAACCAATTTCCATTAGGTAGGCCTTGCCAGGTCGTCTTTGAGGAGAACCAAAGCACCCTCACGAAGTTGTCCCTGTGTGGATTTCCATGTTGATCTCTGTTGCAATTCAGAGATATATTCAGCTGACCATCTTCTCCAAAAATGCTGGCACATTTTCTGAATTAATTGGAAGTCGATTACTCTTGATGTCGGTAACATTCTCGTTAGAAGCAGAAACCACGGGCCTTCCGATGAGGAAATGAGCCGGGGTTAGGGGGATAAGGTCGTTTGGGTCGCTTGATAAAGGAGAAATTGGTCTGGAATTTAAAATGGACTCTATCTGGGTAGTAACCGTTGCAAATTCTTCAAAGGTTTATTTGGACTCAGCTAAAACTCGTTTTAAGTGATGCTTAAGGCTTTTGACCCCAGCCTTCCAGAGACCACCAAAATGGGGGGAGTATGGAAGTAGAAATTGCCAATTAATACCTTCATCGGAACATTTACTTAAAATATCGGTCTCATTTGTGTTAAGAAATCTGATAAGTTCACGCTTAGCGCCGACAAAATTCGTACCATTGTCGGAAATAATTTTAAGGGGTTTGCCTCTACGAGAAACAAAACGTCTGAGCGCTAGAATAAAGGAATCGGTTGATAAACTTGAGACGACCTCTAAATGAATAATGCGTGTACTGAAACATATAAAAACACTGATATAGCACTTTTCTAGTTTTAATCCACGAGTCCTACGATCTCTTATTAAAAAGGGTCCGGCATAATCGACGCCAGTTATAGTAAATGGACTTGATGGATTCGCACGCTCTTGTGGAAGGTTTCCCATTATGGGTTCTACAATTTTAGGTTTAAATCTGAAACATTTCAGACATTGTCTTGTTGTTATTCTGGCTAGATTTCGCCCGTTGATTGGCCAATATTTACTACGTATTAATTGTATATAGCAAAAGTTGAGGACCAGCATGTAAAAGCTTGATATGCTCATGTTTAAATAACATTTTCGTAAAGTTATGTTTGGAATCGTGAAGCAAAGGATGCTTCTTTTCAAATTTGAAATCGGAAATTTTAAGTTTTCCACCCACCCTTATCCCTTCGTTACGGAATAAGTGAATGCAGGTCGTCAGGAAACATTTCCTTCTGTGCAATTGCGACTAAACATTTTATGGCACTGTTTAATTCCTGCGCATTTAAGGGCCCTGTTTTACGCTCACGTAGGCAGTTGTTCTTGAACCTCAATAAATAGGCAGTAACTCGTTGTAACTTGGAAAATTCTGAAAAGCGGTCAAAGATGAAATTTGTCTGAAAGCTAGCTAGCATGGATGTGACTACATATTTTAATTCCGAAATTTCTACCTCATCCTGCTTGCTAGGCGGCCAGCAAGAGGACCATAACCAATCCGGTCCATGCCACCACAATTTGGAGTCCAATAATTGGCTTGGGCGTAAACCTCGAGAAATTAAATCGGCTGGATTATCGTAAGTTGGAACATAGCGCCAATTCCCGAAATCCGTTATTCTTTGTATTGTGCAAACTCGATGGCTAACAAATGTTTTTAGTAGGTGTGAGCTTGTTTTTATTCAAGCCAATACGATAGAGGAATCCGACCAATATGTTACACAACTAAAGTTCATGTTTATAGATTTTGTCACGCTCTCGACTAGTTTGGCCAAAAGAAGCGCGGCACATTATTCTAATCGCGGTATAGTGAGCGATTGGAGAGGCGCGACCTTTGATTTAGCACATAGCAGACGCACAAATATCTCTCCGCTTCTATTTGTACTTCGTATATGCACGCATGCACGGAAGTTCGGAAGCGTCCAAACAACTGTATATTTGTGTGTGCCGGGCACACAACATGTCGTGGTATTTCTAAGCTGTTTAAATTGGGTAGATCTGCCGGAAATCTGACCCAGGCAGTCATCAATGGACCAGGCAATGGTTGGTCCCAGTATAATTTTGCGGCCCATAATTTTTGCATTAGCATTTTAGCAAGTATTGTGCAAGGACTCACTAATCCCAACGGGTCAAAGATTTTCGCGATGATTGATAAGACTGATCGCTTAGTAGCCTTTTCTTCAAAAGAATTTTTGATATTTCAACACGTCCGAGTGGCATGACCATATTAAACCCAAAGATTTTGTATTCTCGTCGGGAGCAAATTCTAATATTCCGCAGTCGATACCGCAAGCTAGGTTCTTGATTATATCAGGTTGATTGGAATACCATTTTCGCAGTTCAAAACTTCCCGATTTTAAAACTTTATAAATATCGTTGGTGTCTGCTCCGGTTAGTAAGTCGTCTACTGGCCTCACATTCGCGCACGAGCTCGAAAATACAACGTATCGCCAGGAAACTTGCACATGCCTGACCATATGTCACTGTGTTTAAAGAATACATTTTAAGCGCCTCAGAAGGATTTGGTCGTAAATTATCTTTTGCAAACACCTTTGTCCCGGTTTTATCAACGCCTGTCGGTACATTTTAGCAATGTCCGCTGAAATGACATAGGTGTATTTGCGAAATCTGAGAAGTATTGAAAATAAATCATCTTGTAAGACCGGCCCTACTCTTTGTATATTGTTTAGAGATATTCCGTTAGTAGAGGGAGCACTTGCGTCAAAAACAACGCGGAGTTTCGTAGTTCTGCTTTCCTCGCGCACAACTCCATGATGTGGCATAAAATATTCGATATTTCCCACGTCATTTTCTACTAAGCTCATATGACCTGATTTTTCGTATTCTCCCACAAATTCTACATAACGTTCCTTTAATTTTGGATTTTTTGCCAATTTGCGCTCTGTGATGTAGAAGCGATTTATTGCCTGCGCTCGCGATTCGCCCAAACATTGAGGTGGTTGTTTAAGTGGCATTGATACTATAAACCTGCCATCCGATGCTCTACGCGTATTTTCGCGGAAACTCGATTCACAAGCAATTTCCTCGTCCGACATCAGCTTTGGCATATTGAGTTCCTCTATTTCCCAAAATTTTGAAATGACTCTATGTAAATCTATTGGGACCGTNGAGGACCATAACCAATCCGGTCCATGCCACCACAATTTGGAGTCCAATAATTGGCTTGGGCGTAAACCTCGAGAAATTAAATCGGCTGGATTATCTAAGTTGGAACATAGCGCCAATTCCCGAAATCCGTTATTTTTTGTATTGTGCAAACTCGATGGCTAACAAATGTTTTTAGTAGGTGTGAGCTTGTTTTTATTAAGCCAATACGATAGAGGAATCCGACCAATATGTTACACAACTAAAGTTCATGTTTGTGGATTTTGTCACGCTCTCGACTAGTTTGGCCAAAAGAAGCGCGGCACATAATTCTAATCGCGGTATAGTGAGCGATTGGAAAGGCGCGACCTTTGCTTTAGCATATAGCAGACGCACAAATAACTCCCCGCTTCTATTTGTACTTCGTATATACACGCAGGCATCATAACCTTGTTCGGAAGCGTCCGAGAATCCATGCAATTGTATATTTGTGTATGCCGGGCACACAACATGTCGTGGTATTTCTAGGCTGTTTAAATTGGGTAGATCTGCCTGAAATCTGACCCAGGCAGTCATCAATGGACCAGGCAATGGTTGGTCCCTGGATAATTTTGCGGCCCATAATTTTTGCATTAGCATTTTAGCAATTATTGTGCAAGGACTCACTAATCCCAACAGGTCAAAGATTTTTGCGATGATTGATAAGACTGATCGCTTAGTAGCCTTTTCTTCGAAAGAATTTTTTATATTATAATTCAACACGTCCGAGTGGCATGATCATATTAAACCCAAAGTTTTTGTATTCTCGTCGGAAGCAAATTCTAATATTCCGCAGTCGGTACCGCCAGCTAGGTTCTTGATTATATCAGGTTGATTGGAATACCATTTTCGCAGTTCAAAACTTCCCGATTTTAAAACTTTATAAACATCGTTTGCGATTTGCAACGCTTCCATCGCGGTGTCTGCTCCGGTTAGCAAGTCGTCTACATAGAAATTGCGACGAATAATATCCGCTATCTTGGGCTTATTGGCCTCACATTCGCGCACGAGCTCGAAAATACAACGTATCGCCAGGAAACTTGCACATGCCTGACCATACGTCACTGTGTTTAAAGAATACATTTTAAGCGCCTCAGAAGGATTTGGTCGCCAAATTATCTTTTGCAAACACCTTTGTCCCGGTTCTATCAGCACCTGTCGGTACATTTTAGCAATGTCCGCTGAAATGACATAGGTGCGTTTGCGAAATCTGAGAAGTATTGAAAATAAATCATCCTGTAAGACCGGCCCTACCCTTTGTATATTGTTTAGAGATATTCCGTTAGTAGAGGGAGCACTTGCGTCAAAAACAACGCGGAGTTTCGTAGTTTTGCTTTCCTCGCGCACAACTCCATGATGTGGCATAAAATATTCAATATTTCCCACGTTATTTTCTACTAAGCTCATATGACCTGATTTTTCGCATTCTCCCATAAATTCTACATAACGTTCCTTTAATTTTGGATTTTTTGCCAATTTGCGCTCTGTGCTGTAGAAGCGATTTATTGTCTGCGCTTGTGATTCGCCTAAACATTGAGGTGGTTGTTTAAGTGGCATTGATACTATAAACCTGCCATGCGATGCTCTACGCGTATTTTCGCGGAAACTCGATTCACAAGCAATTTCCTCGTCCGACATCCGCTTTGGCATATTGAGTTCTCTATTTCCCAAAAATTTTGAATTGACTCTATGTAAATCTATTGGGACCGTGTTTACCATGCGCTTAGTATCGTTTTTAAATGATGAGCCCATTGGCCCTGATACCACCCAACCCAGCCTTGTTTCTTGAAATATCGCTTTGTTGCTACCATTGGAAATTTTAATTGGAAAACAGATCCGCACCGATAAAAATATCGATTTTTGCTGGTTTATTAATTTCAGGATCCACTAACAAAATTTCTTTTGGCACAATGATTTTAGATATATTTTTTTATTACTGGGTAATGTATCTGTAATTTCAGGCAGAACAAAACATGTTAAATTTGTTTGATAATTGGTACACAATGATTTCATTGTTACTTGACATTTATCTTGTACATGTAATAGATTACTGGATATGCCTGATACTGTTACATTTGCGCTTTCTCTTTTTAAACCGAGCTTTTGACACATACTTGAAGTTATAAAGGATGACTGGGATCCGCAATCCAGCAAACAACGTACTTGATACATCTTATTTTACATACTCTACATTTACGCAGGCCGTTGATAAAAATACGTAATTGTCACGGGGATATTTTACGCGAGATTCAAAAACACTCGTACTAATTGCAGCCTCAGGTGGTTCGCATTTTTCCTTGTTTTCATTGGCGCTCGCGTTTGGCTCGTCAAGATGTAGGAGCGTATTGTGCCACTTATTACATTTTCTGCAATAACCTAACCTACACCTTTTGGCATTATGTCCCCCTCTTAGGCAGTTTAAATATAAATTTGATTTTTCAACGAATTGAACTCGTTCCTGTATGGATAGCTTTGCAAATTCATCGCAGGAATTAATATTATGCGCCTTTTTGCAAAAGTTACATGCGTAATTACATGTAGTGAGCAACCCTCTAGTGATTTGCTTGTCCCATGTATTTGTTGAATTTTGTTTATTTCTACCTTTCGTTTCTAATTTTTCTAAATAGTCAGCCCTATCGCGTAAAAATTCTTTTACATTGTTTAGCGTTGGACGTTTTTTAATTCCTTTGCGAATTTTTCCCATTCTTGTAACCCGTCTCCGGTTAATTTTAACACGATTAAAAATATTAGCATTGTGTCCCATGAATCTATTGGTTCACCCAATTTTTTTAAACACAATAATTGCTGATTTATGGTATCGATAAATCTCCTAATATAATAGGACGTTTCCTTGTGCAAAGATTCTAGACCGAATAAAGCTTTAATGTGATTGTGAATTAACATATCACTGTTATTATATCGTTCACAGAGTGTTTCCCACGCGTCATCGTAACCTTGTTGCGAGAACTCAACTCCTTTAATAACCTGGGCAGCACCCCCACAAGAGATAGAATAGAATAGGGTTTATTTACTAAAAAAATACAAAAAACATAGTCACCAGTAAAAAGGCAAGTTTGCAAATAAACCACAAAACTTCATATAAGTGCACATGCACTGTTAAAAAATAAAAAATACAATTTGCACTTAAATTATCTTTAGAAACATAATAGTTATGATTACAATAAAAGTACACAAAATGTACACATTATACAAAAATTTTTCCATTATGCATATGTAAAAAAAAAGATTGGTCTAAAAAAAAGTGGTTATTACGCAATATATGAAACTCCGATGACAGAAACTAAAACAATGTATTATATCTCTGTTTTGGATTTATAATGTCATAAATTTGTTTTCTGGATTTACTTAAAATATATAGTTTAGCTTTGATTTTGAATTGCTTAAGGGTAGTCATATATTTAAGGGTAACAGGTAGCGAGTTATATGCTTTTATACTGAGATACGTCTGCATCGTTGTCCGCAAGTTGTTTTTATTCTAGGAACTCTTAGATTGCTATTTGCATTTCCTCTAGTCATTTTTACGGAAATAGTTTTTACATTTAATTTCCACTGATGCAATGTACACTGATGGTAAAAAAGTGACCGTATATCCATAACACCGGTATCATTAAACAGTGCATCAGAGGGATAAGTGACATCTTTATTGAATATTATTTTTAGAATTCTTTTTTGCAACACCTCCAAGTTTTGTAAGTGACTATCTAACACACCACCCCATCCTAAAATTCTATACGTTAAGTGGGATTCTACCAGGCAAAGGTATAGATGCATTTAGATAGTGGAATTTTCGAATTTTTGAAATGGCTCGACTTTCATGAATCAAGGATTTGTAGGTCTCGCGGAATTCAAGCCATTCTTCAAACTTGCCAGAAAATTTTGGTAAATCTATCACTGGCAATTTTACCCCATGTATTTTTGTAAAAGAACCGTCATTTGCTTCCGATCCAGAATGATTGCTTGCAGCGTCATTGCTTTCCACTGAAAACTCCGACAATTTTTTTGCAATTGACGTTATGTCATAAAATTCATCCTCGAAACTCGCCCGCTGCAAATACTGTTCCGTTGGATCATCCACAATGGATTATATCTCATTTTGAATGCTAATAAATTCATCAAAAAATTGTTGTGCTCTACGGAGCCTTTCTTGCATTTGTGTAAGATGCTTTTATGGATATCCGTTTACGGATTAATTTATTGATTTCGTCTTGAGACTCCATATTGAAATTGTGAGAGAGAAATCGGAAATACCTTTCTCCCTATAATTATAGTGCAAACTTGACTTGCCAGATAGACCTCCTTTTTATTTTTATAGGAACAAAATAATAGGACTAATAATAGGAAATTGAAAAGGATATGACTCACCCCTTGCTGATTGTGGCATCCAACAACTCTCTTTTGTTGCAACTTAACTGCTTTTCTCGCCCTGAGAAACCGGGAAGATGGTCGCTGAAACTCGTAGTTAATGCTACTCGACGCGGCGACTCTCACATGGCCGGCTCCGGCAATAACACCTGTTGCTCGTCTCCAAAAACGTTTTCTTCTTCTAGCACATCATCCGGCTCGAATGGACCATGTTTGATATTGAAACTGCTGGTGGACTGTAGTTAGTTATTTTATTTTCGTTTTTACAGACAATACAGTGAATTTTGTATTTATTTTTGATTATGGTCGTGCACTCTCACTGATAATTGCACGCATACTGCCGGCTCGGAGCGTTCTCTTGCCACCCTCGTCTTTCATCCAGGCACTTGATACTGAAACGTACGCAAAAGATCTCCAGCGAGCACACACGCGGCACACAAATGTTCTATTCCCAACAAACATAATCGTAATGAAAAACTTCATTGAAATGAAAAATGTGAAAATTTAATATGGCACTTATAAGGAAAACTATAGTTGAATATATTTTCCTCCATCTTGATAGGTCTCACTGCTGATACGACAACATATTTGATTTCTCCAAAAAAAAAAGTGTCTAAGTTTTCACCTATCTTAAAGTTCAGTTAAAAAAATTGTAAACGCTAAAATCACAATTGCAAGTTTTATATTAGCAATTTGAAATAAAAAATGATGGAATAAATTCCTGAATTCTTCATTGAATTCTATAACTTGACGTAATTTGACCGACCTTGTGTCTCTTGTGTCTCAAAGTCTCAAAAAAATATAATTTTAATTTTTTTTAAGTCACTTCTCATTCTCATTTTTAAATCTTATTTTATTCTAAATTGTTATCGGTATCTAGTATATGTAGGTACAATTGTTTTTCTGATTACAGATTACGAGTCTGTTCTTGTCACATGTCTACATCTTGTCGCCTTGAATTATTTTAATAGCAAAGAAGCAATTTGCGATAAAAGAGTCACCACCCTGTACTCTACTAATTAGGTTTACAGAAATCTATATTTTCAAATTTTATTAAGAGGCATATGAGTTTCTATTTCAAAATAATATATACGAATCTACAAACGAGTTGTAGTAAAAATGTTCGCGGTATTGAATGAATTCATCGCAAAATATTCCATCAGGTGACCTATCTCAATCGAGTATAAAAGCGGCTATGCAAAATCAACAATGTGTAACAAATTACTCCAATGATTCAATCATTTTGCTCCCACACTGATAGCTGTTACCGACACGACCACTAAACTGCTCAGTGACTGTCAAGCGTAACTGCGATCCACTGATTCCTATGTTTACTTCACACACATCTAACTAAATAATTGGGACATGCACTAACGATTGCAATTCTCAACGAAAATGGTATAGCACGTTCTTTTGAAGCATCATATCTCTTCTTATGCAATGTATGTAGGTATATTCACAAATTCACATGAATAATATGAAATTAGCATTCATTTCTCACGTACATATTTAAAAAATACTTCTAAAATACGTGTAACGGTGCATTTGAACATCGTTTTATTTAAATATAAATATTACTTTGCAGTTTTCGTTTGGTATTTGTAAAATGCATGCAAGGTGCACTTAAAAAAACTGTGGACTGAATTCTTGGAAAAATTATGGGAATAGTTCATGTAACGTTTTTCTCATTAACGTTGCTGGGTGTTGAAGTTGCAACACTGAAAATGGTTTTTCTTAATTATCTTTAAATCGGGTAAAGATTAAAATGTCAAAATTTGTACATCAATCAATTGTGTATTAAGGAAAACCTGTCAATAGTTTTATTCTCAATAGCTGTGGAGTGACTGACTCAACATATTTTTCCTTTCCAATTATATCTCTCAAACTACTCGTATCTACGCTATTGGGAATAAAACGCCTTTCTCAATCTTCTTAAGATGCAACTAATATTTATTTGTGTACAAATTTTGACATTTTTATAGTTAGCCGATTTAAAGACAATTAAGAAAAACACTTTCAAAGTCACAACTTTAGCACCCTGTATCTCGGAAATGAAACGTTAATGAGAAAAACATTATTTTTACAAGGGGAACTCACTCCAGTTTTTTGTAATGATAAAAACTATGTAGTTCCATACTCTAAAAGAGCAAATTCTTTTCTTCAAAACAAAATAGTCAATGTTAACAAATGTAAAACAGATATTACAGGTATTAGTCATTAATTCAATGAATTGATCAATGACTGGGAATGTTGAAGATTTTAGTAATTTATATAACAGCAATTTTAATTACATTTTTTTTTAATATTTAATTGTAATTTAAGCGACTTTTTGAAAAATTTGTTGAATGAAACATTGTTAACAATTTACAGCTTCGGAGAAGAACTCTAGAAGCAAATTATAAAAGTGATTATTTGTATTTTATATAGTTGTTATGAAAAAGAAATTTACCATTTCTTTCTATCTCCCATAACCAAATAACACGTTTTGATATCTGCACCTACTAGTCGAGGCAATGAAGCACTCAACCTCGGAATTTTTTGCACTAAGACGGATCGGAATGCGGTTCTTTGCATTGGCTTCCAAAAATTTTTTGTAAAAAATGTATCTACTTTGTATTTTATACAAACAGGAAATTGCATTGCTGCAGCCAACAATGCATTCAAAAAATGCATTTTTTGGGACGGCTTTTGGAACATTTAATAACTTTGTAAATAAGAGTCAGAACTGGCCCAAATCGGGTTCCCGGAGGTTTTCGATGTTCAAATTGACCCACAGTCGACCTGGAGCTCAGGAACGCCGATGAACGTCATCTCCGTGGGACTCTCCCAAAAGGAGAGAAACTCGGCGCCCGGAGTTTTTTTGGGTCGCTGAATTCAAATATGGCATCGGCAACCTGGACGCGGACCTAATCTCCGAGGGTTTTCCTCACACAATCGAAAAAAATGAACCGAAAATCGTTATGGGGTTTTTTTTGGGGAGCTGAATCCGAATTTCACGTCGAAAACGACCCCCCGAACACCTGGTGCACCGGAACCTGGCCCTGAACGTCGTCTCCGAGGGTTTTCCAGACACGATCGGAAGAGACAAATCGAAAATCGTACCTCCGGACACCTAGTGCACCGGAACCTCGGCCTGAACGTCATCTCCGAGGGTTTTCCTCACACAATCGCAGAAGACGAACCCAAAATCGTTATGGGTTTTTTTTTTGGGGCGCTGAATCCGAATTTCACGTCGAAACGACCCTCCAAACAGCTGATGCACCGGAACATTTATCTTGACATCGATGTCATTCCCATGAATGTCAATCAAATCTGATGTCTTAGAGACTGACGTCAATACTGCAATAGCTGTGTGGAATTGTTGATTTTAGTTAAATTATGTGAGGAGGAAAGAAATCGAATGAATAGAAAGTCAATATTTATGTAATTGGCGTTTAAAAAATTTTTATTGAACTCAAATCAAATACAATCTAACTGTAACTTTACCTTACCTCATTAATTAATAACTTTAATTTTTAAATACGTAACTAAATATCAAATTCTTCATCAAGTGACACATCTCTGTATACTTACACATTCTGTTTATACTTACGAAAAAGCGTTTCGAGCGTTCGGAGAAAAATGAAAGGCCGCTCGGCAAAGTTCGGAGATCTAGCCGGAGATTGTTCTCGCAATTCTCCTCGCTCTATTCAAACCCGGCATTTAGACTCGAATTTTACAGGACCGGATCAACTTTTTCGAGGGCCCCAGGCGAGAGTTACACATCAATGAATGTGTCAAATTATGAGACGATTTTCGGTTAGCTTTTTGCGATCGTGTCTAGAAAACCCTCGGAGATGACGTTCAGGCCGAGGTTCCGGTGCACCAGGTGCCCTGAGGTACGTTTTCGGGGAGAAAGTTGGATTTTCAGCGCCCCAAAAAAAACCCATAACGATTTTCGGTTTGTCTTTTCCGACCGTGTCTGGAAACCCCTCGGAGACGACGTTCAGGACCAGGTTCCGGTGCACCAGGTGTTCGGGGGGTCGTTTTTGATGTGAAATTCGGATTCAGCGCCCCAAAAAACCCCCCCATAACGATTTTCGGTTCGTCTTTTTCGATTGTGTGAGGAAAACCCTCGGAGATGAGGTCCGCGTCCAGGTTCCGGTGCACCAGGTGTTCAGGGGGTCGTTTTCGACGTGAAATTTGGATTCAGCGCCCCAAAAAACGCCCCCACAATGATTTTCGGATTGTTTTTGGCAATCTTGTCAGGAAAACTCCCGGAGATGATGTCCACGTCCAGGTTCCGGTGCACCAGGTGTTTGCCGATACCATATTTGAATTCAGCGACCCAAAAAAACCCCGGGCACCGAGTTTCTCTCCTTCCCCGGTGAATTTTGGGAGAGTCCCACGGAGATGACGTTCATCGGTGTTCCTGAGCTCCATGTCGGCTGTGGGTCAATTTGAACATCATAATCGTGATCAGCGACCTTGAAAACCTCCGGGAACCCGATTTGGGCCAGTTCTGACTCTTATTTACAAAGTTATTAAATCTTCCAAAAGCCGTCTCAAAAAATGCATCTTTTGAATGCATTTTTGCCTGCAGCAATGCAATTTCCGGTTTGTATAAGATACAAAGCAGATATATATTTACAAAAAATTTTTGGAAGCCAATGCAAAAAACCGCATTCCGATCCGTCTTAGTGCAAAAAATTCCGAACTTTTGGCCTTTTTAGTGCTTCATTGCCTCGACTATACAATGAGGATGTTCCGCAGATTATTATCGATATCCATTGACAAAAAATAGATTCAGTAGAGACATGAACTTTAAATTTGGTACAGTCCGTACGATATTTGTTGAAATAGAATTCCAAAAAGGTTCCTGCGTCACTTTCTTGGAATTAACCACATTCGATATCAGAGGTAGAAAGAAACTGAAGAAAATTTCAAGGCACCCCCTGCAGAGGCAAATTATTTATTACAGTAGTTGCTATAATTTCTTGGAATTCTATCTCAACAAATATTGCAACGACTCACTCACACTGGGATTTTTTAAGTTTTTTTTTTTCAAAATTCCAGAAGATGGCAAAATTTCAGCCGATCTTCATACATTTTTCTCTAAAATACTCGTAAAGACTTGTTCTTTCATGCCCAAGTGCTCTAAATTTGATTTGGGTCACATCGACTGAGTTTTGAGAGGTTAGGTTGCCAAATTTAATTTTTTTTTGTATTTTCAGAGAATAAAACGTTGAATATTAAGGGTGAGAGAGCAGTAGGGGTAATTTTTTGAGGGGAAGATATACCTACTGAAGATCTGAGATGGTATACGTTTGATTTGGGTCATATTTATTGAGTTTTAAGAGGTTAAGTTGCCGATTTCCGTTATTCCAGAAAGTAAACGTTGATATTAAGGATAAGAGAGTAGTAAAAGTAATATAATGTAAACTCAATCAATATGACCCAAATCAAACGGATTACATCTCAGATCTTCAGTAGGTATATCTTCCCCTCAAAACATTAGAACTACTGGTCTCTCACCCTTAATATCCAACGTTTTATTCTATGAAAATACAAAAAACAAATTGAAATTTGGCAACCTAACCTCTTAAAAATCAGTCGATACGACCCAAATCAAATTTATGACATCTCAGAACTTTATTAAGTACACTTTCTCCCCCATCACATTACCTTTACTATCTTCTTTCAAGTATTCGTTAAGGAATTAAAAAGTTTCGATATTGAGGAATTTTGACACCAACTTGCAAGCAACTACAAAAGCAGTTTCGTTTTGCAAGCTAGATTACTATACATCGGAAACTTTGTGGCGACAATCAAATAAATAAACAGCAGTAATCTATCTATATTATGCTAGTAAGCGGCAATAGGGGTTGTAGTAGCAGAAATAGGCTTAATCCGTGGTCAAGCCGTGTGCCGCTCTATGCTCGCAATACACAATGCTACTGGTTGCCATAAAAACACGTGGCATATACTGACATGGCCAACGTTTCTCAGCAAAACACCTGGATTGTTCAAAAGCACGCCAAGCCAACAGGGTGCTACTAGATACGTATCGAATAAATTGATAGATGCGAAGCTACAGATCAGAGTCAAACATGTACATGTTATTATAAAATGGTGCGGATAGTGGGATGTAAATGTGTAAATGTAAAGTAGTTGATACTTCACGACCATTAGTAAAAAATTAAAAACTTCGACGATTTTATATATGCGCCTGTGATCTCGGTAAATGTTGAACTTTCATTTTCGTTTTTGAAATGGATTTCGACAACAGCTTTCCTTATGAGTAAGAAATTATTATTTTGTTAACTTTTGCTGGTATTTATTTTTACGTACTACAGTCTGTCCGTGGTTAAGGTTAATAGGAGGAAAAAATTTTTATTTTACATTTTACTGGAAAAAGGCACACTTGACATTTTCTTGAATTTAAAATAAGATTGCCATGGCGAAACTTAACATTTCATGTACGGAGTGTCCAGAAAATAAAAAAATCTGAAAATGTCACGAAAGTCAACTAAATACCTTTATTTTTAATAGTTCTGAAAAGTGATGTGGGTACACATGTTTGCAAGTGACCCATATTTGAAAGCACAACGTCAAAAGCGCCGCAGGACGCCGCCGGACGAACCAGCGTTCCAAGAAGGGCTGCTGGCGCCGGTTACCAGACGCGTACCCATGAACGACCGACTTCAACGACAAGGCACTCTCCAACGAACACTCACCCTGTTAACACGTCTTTCCATACACAAGTTTTCTGTACACCAGTTTTCAATAAAATTCTTTATTATTACCGTTGAGAGAGCGTTTATTTCTTGCTGTACAGCGAAAGCAACCCTCAGTGATATTTTGCAAAAGTCCTGCAAAAAAGTTAATGGAGATTTTAAATAAAACAATTCGCACACAAAATTGGTTTCATTTTTTACAGCACATAAAATATTTGGAAAAAATGTATACATATATATATATAATAAAACATTATTCGAACACTCCCCCGCCAACGTTCAAACAAATTTGAAGGCGTGCAAAGAATTCATTGTAGCTTCGTCTAATCTCTTCTAAAGATATGGACTGTATAGCTCTAATTCGTTATTTTAGCTGCTCGATGTTATTGTCCAAAGGTCTGCTATACTTGCTATACACAATCTGTTTGAGTCGGCCCCCCAAAAGTAAAAGTCCATGATTGTTAAGTCTGAGCATCGCGGGGGCCACCGATATGGAGCATGCCGGCCAATCCAGCAATTGGGAAATGTGTTCTGTAACTAAGTCCTAACAGTTACAGCAGGATGCGCCGAACAACCGTCATGCTGAAAATAAAAACAATTTCGGTAGGGCAGTGGTAAATTGTCCAATTCATTAGTAAAAAACGTTTGAAACATATTCACGTAGCTGTTTCCATTGCATGTATCTTCAAAGAAGTATGGTCCTATTATTCCATAAAATCGCACACCACACATTTACTTTTTTAAAATATTGCCGCCTATTCTAAAATGAGGATTCTCGGTACTCCAATATCGCAAATGTTGTGAAGCAACAATGCCATTTGTAGAAAAAGTGAATTCGTCCGAAAACATAATCTGTTGATGGAAATTTCTTTCGATACCTCTGATCCACAGACAAAAATCTAGACGTTTCGCTTCATTGCCTTCCTCTAAAGTCTGGTTGTGAATTGGTTTGTATGCCAGAATTTTATTTTGTTTTAAAATTTTTTCTCCTCGCCAGTGACCCGGTTCTCAAAAGTTTTTGAACCACTTTATGTTAAGATGACTATGTCACATGCACACCTGGGTATTTTTTATTAAAATCTTGAATTACTTGGCGATAACTGTTGTCACCCTTATCATAGTACTGTATTAGGTATATTTTTTTTGTAAAGTTAGCATTTATCCGATAATTAATTACTGCTGGGGGTTTTCAACCAAGTACAGTGACACAGGTGATTAATAAAATCACATTTTATTCACAACCTTCTATTTGAAATAAAAAACTTTTTCCTCTTATTCACCCTAACCGCTGACGTAAATATTTGTTAACAATCAAAGAAGGCCAATTTTTCCACAAATTGGAATTATGTCGTATCTTTTAATGTGGAACAACTTTTGCTAGTGACACTTTTCAGAAATATTAAAAATAAAGGTAGTTTACACTCGTGGACATTTTCAGACTTTTTTATTTTGATGTACGGAGTGTACATGAAATGTAAAGTTTCACCATGGCAACCTCATTTTAAATTCAAGCAAAACTTTTTATCAAGTGTGCCTTTTTTCCGTAAAATGTAAAAGTTTTTCCTCTTATTCACCCTAACCGCTGACATACTGTATACCTATATAATTTGTGGTGTAGTTGTTACGATCTCAATTGGAACCGCATAAAACCTTTTAACTCATAAATTCTACGGAATCCATAGACGTCCAGAAAAATTTAGCCTCGTCTCTTCTAGATATACTGTATTCCGAGCTATATTACCATATAATTACCATACGATTGTAAAGTTTTTTATGTTTAAAATCGCATTGTAATAAAGCATGTCGTAAAATATCTAAAGATTTATAATTATAATCAGGATAAACGCTTAATTTATCTCGAATCATGTTTAAAGTAGGAACTTTATTTTCTTTATACATATTATAAATTGTGCACCGCATTACATCTGGTAAAATCGTCAATTTTCTTTAATTTTATATTTTTCCGTTTCCTCTTTGTACAGTGACCAATCCTTCTTTAATTACGAGATAAATTGGCCTTTTTTGGATATCTTAGTTAATTCGTTAATCCGTTTCCTAACTTTTTTGTCACACTCACTATTTCCAATTTTCAAAGATTAATATATATTTAATATAATACGTTGACTTTTTACGTGAAAATCTTTGATTTTAAACTCTTGAGTTTGTTTCGATATTTTCGACAAAAACCGGTTCCACTATTTGGGGATTTTCCCGAGTTATTTCGTTATCCTCCGCTTCAAAGAGTCTCCAGATAGCCACGCTAAATTACTAGATAATTACATATAACATTTATTTTAATAACTATTACCCTTTACTGGTTACGATATGAACAAATAATAAATATACAGGTCCAATTGACATCGTAACAACTATAAGTTTCATATGAAGTTGTTTAGTGTAGAAAAATAGATGCTGCTCTTTTTTGTTTCATACATCATGCAAATCCATATATGTATTGTTGTGTTTTATTGAATTTGAAATTTTGATCGATTCTTTTCTCGGCAATCGAAACATGAAATTGTCGAACAGAAACAAATTTTAAGGTTTAATATGTTTGAAATAGACACAAACAGTGTATGAATATGATATGAAACAGTTTCAATAACGTTAATGACTATATAACTTTATTTTAAAGAATAATCGTGATAACAATAACAAACAATTAAAGGAGCTGCGGAAAGTGTCCCCCTCCTTGTTATAACAATAAATTAAAGCAGCTGCTGAAAGTGTCCCCCTCCTTGTTCCAAGCACTTTTCACACCTGTTCCTCAAAGAATTAAAGACATTTTCTAAGATGCTCGGGGTATTGTTAATTTCACGAATCTTGTCTATAAGTCGAGCCTGCAGATGGTTTAAATCAGGAATAGGCAGTTCAAAAATAGTGTTTTTAAGGTAAGGCCACAAAAAGAAATCACACGGCGTAATATCACATGACCTCGGTGGAAATTCATGTTCAGCATTGAGACTTATTAGTCGATTTTGGAAAACTTCCCTCAACATATTCATCGTCTCGCCTGCCGTATGTGCCCTTGCGCCATCTTGTTGAAAGTAAAAGTTTGTAATTTCGTTTTCTTCCAGCTGGTTAACAAAAGGAGCGATAATTTCTTCTCTATACCTTTGCGCAGTAAGAGTACCATTAAAAAAAATAGGTCCATAAATCCTCCTTCGATTGAGAGCACACCAAACTCCAATTTTTTGAGCGTGTAGAGGGCCCTCGACAAAAAAGTTATCTGGTTTTTCAGAAGACCACATTCTCATATTCTGTGAGTTTACGTAACCACTTAAATGAAACCAGGCTTCATCAGAAAAAAAGGTGATATTATGAAGTTCACCGTAGTTGTTTAAAAACCATTCACAAAATACAGCCCGTCGCGGAAAATCAACTTCATGAAGTTCTTGCTGACAAGTTAAACGATAGGAGAACAAACGCAAATCTTTTTTTAACACTGTGTGGCAGGTACCGACTGATACTCCCACCATTTGTGATAAAACACGTACAGAAGTTCTTGGCGCATTTTCCATTATTTGTTGGACATTTTCTTTTAATTCTTCAGTCCGCTTTTTAGGTCGGCCGCTTCCTTCTTTTCTTGTTACACTGCCCGTTTCACGAAAAACATTAACACAACGCTGAACTGCACTTTGAAAAATTTTGTACTCAACAACGCCGGGAAATTGATTTTGAAATTCTATGAAACATTCCTCAATAGAATACTTCCATATTCCATCAATCTTGCGTCCATTTCTAAAGTAGGACTCTATGATAAACACTTTTTGTTCTTGAGAAAACACCATTTTAAACGCTTTTTAAAACGAAAATATTCAAATTGATAGCGGCGATATAGCGCTTTGACAGATGACGTTTAAGTTCATTTGCTATACGCTACGCCCTACGTCCAAATTTTCAGAACCAACTTGACCACGTTTTTATTTGAACGCTCGTTATATGTTAAAATGTTGTAATTAATCAATTTTCACAATAAAACGTCTCAACTGTCAAAATTATAACAAAAAATGAATTTGCATATTCATAAAACTATTTAAATGCACTCATTTACTACAATTATTTTATAAAGAACAGTAATGAACCATATTACAATATTAAATTTAATAAAATAGTGAAATTTTAACAAGTCATCGACGGAGGACTAAGGTTTTTTCACATGTAATCCTGATTCATCCAATAAAACTGGTATGTAGACAAAGCATAGTATACCTGTAACCAGAATGTATGTGTGGAATTAAACCTATGCATCTGTGAAAACTTTTATGTACCATATAAATGTTGAAATTTGTTGTTCCGTTAGAATTTGTAAATTTTTAATTGTAAAAGTGTATCGGGACTGCAAAGTCATATGTACAAAATGTAAAATACCCTCATAAACTGTGTTTAAACTCCAACCAAAGTTCAAATTGTTGTCCAGACTTTATAATAAGTACTTTGAAATTTTCTTTCGTTTACATCTGAAAAACGAGTAAAGACTGTATGAAAGGTGTAAAAAAGGTTGTACTAAAGACAGTGAAAGGACAGACATGCTGAGAATTAATCTATTTATCAAAATTTAATTGAAATTTGTATATATGTATAAGTAAAATTTTGGCATAACTTTTAACTTAACCTAGAAACGTGCAATTGGTGTCAAAAGATGCAGAAAAAGCAAGGAGGCTGAAAATGTAAATTTCATGCATCATAATTCAGTCTAAAAGTTAGTACCTATTTGCATAAATAAAATTTCAAAAATGTTGGTTATGGTTGCCACAGTCATTTTCATTTGTTTTTCACGATTAATAGAAGTAATCTCCGGGCTCGAGGTAGCCAGTCTTCCATGTTTACCTGTAGCAGTAACATCGCTAGTTTGCTCCTAGAAAAACAATTGCTATCAATTAAAATCAACAAGTTAGTGAAGACCTCATACTTATCCAGCCATCTTGGTGGTGAATTGTCGTAAATATCTATAGCTGTCAGAAGTCCGAAAAGTCACAATAATAGATATGACAAAAGCTCGAAAAGTCATTCAGCAACATCAACACAAGTTATTTTAAAAAACAACAAATTGAAACTAGGTTAACGAGCATAAATAAAAAAGTGTTAAGTGAAATCTATAAAAATATAGTGCAGGAATCTTTGTAAAAGAAACCTACAAGGAATATTCGGCAATCTCCGTGGCGAGACGTCAGAACAGCGCGACTACGTGAAGCAAAATTTACAGTGCAGCGAGGTTACGTGCAAATTAAATAACCAGTAACAAATCTACGTTCGTAAGTGTCGACAACGACAACTTAGCTAAACTTTGCAAATTTCACAACTAAAGCGCTATATAAATTCCTACATTAAAAATTTCACTGCATTTATGTGTAATTAATGCACAATTCTATTGTTGATCAACTGAACTACTTACACTATAAAAAAATCATTATGCACTGTAACAGTATAATTTAGGGGGGAAATTTCTTGTTTAATTAATTTTAGCATAAGGAGTATAACATTTGTTAATTGTAAACAATCCCATGATCAGAAAATCTTGTAATATGTCGATATTGTGTAACGTAAACATATTTCATTTAAAAAAAAATAGAGTACAAAAAATCAACATATAAAAATTTCAATCAAAATAAAAAAATAAAACAACAAAGGAACCCACACGCTGAGAGAGTCTCATAACAATATCAATAATAATAACAACTTCATATAAAAAAGTAAAGGCGTCCACAAAAACATAATAATTCTTATAACGTTAAGAGTGTAGTTATAGGAAGACAACAATCGTGTCACTTTTTGTTTGAATAAAATTGCATAAAAGAGAACACTCCCTACAGCCAACCCTATACTACATTGCAACCATCCTAACCCTTCCCATGTCTATAGATTACAATATTTTAAAATTCAAGAAGGAAATAAAATAGAAAAATAAAGTAATTTGTTCCGAATTCCTTTTTAAATAAATGAGTATAACGACTACACTATAATGCATGTAAAATATCATTTTTCCATGTAGGTAATGATCTAGTTCTTAATTAAAACTTCAAGAGCCTTCTAGTACCTTTCTCCATAAATTATCCCCAAGGTATAACTGTTTTGTCGTTGCTTATAGAAATTCTTATTAGGTCGATCGTTCCGCAACGTTAATTGTCTGCCTCCTTCATGTTATACGCATCAACATTTAATTTCGCTCCTCCCTTGCTAATAATGGCAATTTTCCTCGTTGGGTGAAATGATCCTGAAAGGTGTCGTCCCTTTCAGGCCACTTAACAGGCGTAAATTACCACATTATCAAACTATACACGTTCGAAAGACGATTTAAGCATATTTACTTAAAGCTGACGATCCGATTTTATGACTTTTACTTGAACAAAAGCTATCACTACAAAAAATTAACGAAGATAAGTAGCTGATTATAATATCAAGTATCAAAATATTTTCGGTTAAATAAAACCAAGACTGATTTGCAAATAAAATTAAACTTCACAATAATAAAACGGTATTAAAGTTTACAACTGTACAAATGATGATAATGTTTAATGGAAAGAAAAATTAAGTAATGAGCATGGCTTCCATAATTTTTTTATTCGCTTATTCAATATTACTAAGAAAACTAAAACTACAATTTTTTCAAGAATAGTTAGGTGTCCAGAAATTATCCTAAAAGAATCGAAACGTTTTGTAAATTTCAAGGTATATGTCATCAGTCGTCTATACTCCAACTACCATTAAAATAGAAAAAGATCTAATACAGAAAGTTTGAGGTTTTTTATGTTTTTAATAATTATTTTAACATGTTTTGGTTTAGATAGCGATTGTAGTATTTCCTATATAAATATTCGATAACTACTGTATTATTTTTACCGTCTATTCATTACTTCAGATAATCTACCCCAACTGACCAAGTGGCGATAATACGAAAAATACATTGACTGACAAAAGTACTATATACTAAAAACTTGACGTATTACTTGATTTTCAAGGAAATCCTCATATTAACTCCAGACAGGTTTCACTGGATAATAATTTACACCAGTTTGTTAGAGTACTAAATGTGACAAAAGTTCAAAAGCTGTTAGAAGATGATTTTGATAGAAGAATCGAATAATAATATATCCAGAAAAGGTGAACGTTTGGGCCAGAGTTATAAACAACCAGATTATAGGGCCATATTTTTTTGAAGATAACTTAACTGGTCTTCCATATCTAGTATTTCTACAGGGTTATCTGTTGCCGCAACTGAGTTAGCTATTTCCACATAGAAATGATTTGTGGTTCCAGCAAGATGGGGCGCCCTCACACTACGCTGTTGATGTACAAACTTACTTAAATAACGTTTTCCGTGGTAGGTAGTTAGGGAGGAGAGGATCGATCGAATGGCCACAAGGTCTCCAGATCTGACTCCACTTCTTTTTTTTAGGGATACTTGAAGACAAAGTCGAACAAATTGTCTAAAAGTGTGAAAAGAGCGCAGGAGAACAGAGATTACACAAATAACTCATGAAGTTCTAGAAAACGTTTGAGAAGAATTTACTTTTTTTTTTCTCATTGCATCAGTGCTGAAGGTCATCAGCTTGAACATTTATTGTAATTTCATTCTACTTAAGTAAATACATAATTTTGGTTGACCTTATAGAAATAAATATTCAAATAATTATACCGATGGATAGACGATTTGGAGACCTCTCAAGTGACTTCTGTTTGAATTTAAAAAAATCGTCGAATACATCATTACGACAACACTGGTGACGCAATGACGCTATTAAATGTATATCAGAAGGCCTTTCAAAATTTAAAATTGGCGTGTTGTAGGATTTTTTTTTTCATAAGTCGTCCATTTTTGAACTAATGAATTTATTCCATACATTTGCATCAAACTGAATATATTCTTTAGGGAATACAATAAAATTATAGAAGCAATTTAAATACGTAAAAGAAAATGAACAATTTTAAATATATGGTTTCATTGAAATTAGGAGAAAAAACGGAAATTGAAATTCTTAAATTTAAGCAAAAGTTATTAAAGTCTTATTCAATTAATTAAATGCAAACTGCAATTTCTTTCCTAATACATGTTTGGCATGAAGAATTAAAAAAACATTGATAACATTTAAAGTTTCTTTGATTATTTTGCATTGTTTCTTGAAAGGAAGCCTTTTACATATTCCTGTTGTGGAAAGCACATTATTATTCAAAATTGCCCATATTTTATTTTAATGATTGAATTGATGGTTTTCTTCGTTAATCCGACTTTAGATGATACTGATGATGCGTATCTGAAAGTACGTCTTAACTTCCTGAATAATTGCCAAAGCTGTTTATGTTTATAACTGAGGCAATGTTTGTTATTTAGGGTTATATATTTTAGCAAATATGTATTGTGTTTGGCGAGTGACCGCAAACGTTTGGAGCTGACATTATACGGTGTACAGCGATGCTGCAACAAACTTTCAGGGCTGATTTCTTTTATCAGAACGAATAAATGAATAAGATCTCATTGTTTTCCTAAGGTCCTATGGTCATTAAAAAATACAAATGAAATAGTTTTTGATCAAGTGGGTAGATACTTTTGTATCTCTCCAGTTTTTCCGTTCACCAATGCGCTCCACACTGAGGCCTTTTATAGTCCCAAAAACGCCTAAAGCCTATAAAAATTGTCCAAACTGGATTTTTTAAATCTTTTCTTTAGGGATTTCCTAAGAGATCCCTCAGGAGCATTTTTAACAAAAAATACTTATAAAAACTGATTAACACTTTAACTTTTAGCGTCTGAAACAAATTTAAATTCACAGAATCTAACCCAATATAACCTAACATAATCTAAAAACAAGTTATAAAGTATTATTATTTTAACATTCAATAATACTTATTGATAGGTAAATAAAAATAAATTATTAATAGTTTATCATCGCAAAAAGTATGTGAATTTTATTTCAAGAACTCCAAATCTAACATAACTTAACCTAGAAAATAAAAAAGTTTCTTAACCTCAAAAAAAAAGTAAAATAATAATAATAAAATTATTTGATGATTTACCTCCATGAAGAGATTAATTCTAGATTTCTAAGCTAAACATTAATAAAACACAATATTTACAAACCTAACCTCAACTAAATTTATCATTTGTTATACTTTTTTTCTTAAAGTATTCGGATGAGCACCTAATATTATCATAGCTCGTTGTACATACTTCTACGAGAAATGTTCAAGAGGGACAAGTGTTTTCTACAAAAGACTTTTTTAAGCTCAAATAACTTTTTTCGCAGTTGAAATTACTAAGACTAGTGCTAATTTCAAACCATCCATTAACTTTTTATCAAAATTTTACATGAATATTATTATATGTATCATTTACTGTTTGTTTGTTTTGTTGTCCTTTTACAAACATTTTATTTTAACATTTGACAACCATTTATTGGTTTACTTGTATTGTTTTATTACCATTGTTTTTTTTTAAAATTATGAACTACATAGTTACATGTCAACACTGTTATACGCGTGTGTGTACTGTGTTGTATATTTTACTATTATTTTTTTTTCATAAAATAATAATATATTAATACTATAATTATTTTTCCTTGACGTCTGTAAACACTTTGTGTACTAACACTAATAAATATCTATCTATATTACTGTATCAAATTTGAAAACTGCATCTTAAATATTCCTCAGGAATTGATCAAAAACTCCGTTTCACCAGTATTTAAAGGAGCGTTTTAGGAAAACATGTAATTCTTAGCATTTTCTGTTTTAATGAGAGAAATCAACCTTGAAACCAACAACGACGTTGTTGCACTCTCGGCGTTATGAGTTTTATTATTTTCATTCCATAAAGAGCATATTTACATCCGCAGCCCATGTGTTCGAAGTATAGTATTGGAAACTTGTTATACTTTTTAATCTCTACAGATTTAATACTAACAGAAACTTTAAAGTAGTCCATTTCGCGACGAGTAAAGTTAACAAAAATCCTTACACCCAAATATTCATTTAGCCTTTATGAGTTTACCTACTTACCGAAAATGCTGAAGTCCGCGAAAAGTGTAACGAATAGCAGAATACTCCTCGTTATGAAGTAGGCCATTGTTGGAGAGTTTATGCAGTTACGAAATTACCACCACGGATTTTAAATTCAGTAGCACATTCAACAACTCACTAACACAAAGTTCACCTGTAACAAAATAGAGACAATGTATATTTCGCTGACAAAGTTATTCCAGTATAACAAGTATATATTCAATTTTAAAAACCAAAGACCTTTTTAAATATTTTCACCAACAACCTTATACACATTCGATTTTGCTACATAATAATAAAAGTTAGCAGAATTAAAGGAGAATCATTTATTTAATTTAAATAACATTTAGATTTCTTAGGGAAATTTAGTATAGGCAGGTTTACACTGGAGCCGTGTCGTTAACACTTCAGTTATCTTAAGAGATAAAAAACCGGTCAAATTAGGGTAAAGTTGCGAAATTTGATGAAGAATAACTCCCCGAAGCGAAGATCTATTTTATTCGTTTTAAAGTTATCGAACATTATTTAGATTTTCATTTTTATTTTTTTAATCGGCTACGGAAAGAGGTAGCCTTTTTGAACTCACACATTGTTTGAACACTTTTGTAGGGAATTGAAATATATAATCGTACCAGCAGTGGCGTCTGCCAGGACGAAGGAATAGCGTTAATCTTTTGTTTTTCTTATGGGCACGATATTACTCAGTTAAACCTTTATTGACTATTTCTTTTGCCACATTCACAAGTTATATGTAGTTGGTGTTTCTATATTTCCTGTAAAAGAGGTATATTCAAATGAAGCTATCCAGGACTGCTTCGCGAAACACCGCTGGTAAAAGAGCGTGAATAGGGGAAGAGGAGTATTTTGACGGAGACAAGGACCAGTAATGTATAAAATTAAAAATAAAGTTTAAAAAAATAAAGTTCGGTTATTTTCTGAACAGACCTCGTATATAACTTCAGCTAATGACTTAT
The DNA here is from genome assembly GCF_000390285.2 of Anoplophora glabripennis. Taxonomy (NCBI): domain Eukaryota; kingdom Metazoa; phylum Arthropoda; class Insecta; order Coleoptera; family Cerambycidae; genus Anoplophora; species Anoplophora glabripennis. The sequence continues at coordinate 185,069 of NW_019416413.1, forward strand.
ATGAATTTTTGTTTGAATCGATACCTTCAAAGTAATATAGAAATACAAGAGCTTAATAATGAAAAATATACAATTAAAAAAATAATATTTCCTTTACTACAAATGGCACTTAAATAAATAAACAGTTTCAAAACTGATATGAAAAAGTTGAAACTTTGTCGATTTAGTTATCAAAACAAGTCTATATAAAATTCATGGGTTACACCTCAGATGTTAGTAAGATATTTGCATACGCTTTTATATCGATGACAGGCAGATCTATCACCCTGTCCTGCCTTTGTAGTGCCGAGAAAGTCATTAATATAATTCCAGATATTGCCTGTCGTTCTTTAAACCTGAAATACCTTATCTATAATGTAAACGTAAGGCACCTATAGCACGTTATGCGCAAGTCCATTTCAGTGTTTTACATTCATAAAGTTAATGGAAGCAAATAAAATCCAGAGTTGTGTTTCAAGTGTCTCAAATTTCTAATACTCGTATATTCAAGGCAACATTGATTTAAATATTGGACTTTAGTAAGAGGAATTAAACTGAAAGGAATAAAATGTTCACAGTCAACATCAAGTACTTGTCGAAGCAAGTACAGACATTCAAACACATTAAACATTTAACATTTTTAGCGTGTATGGGTTTGTGTAGAAAAACTAAACTCATTTCAAAGACGTGAATGCCGTTTAACTTTTTTATTTATAGTAAAGCTGTTTTCCCATTCTATTCGTACAAATACTATAGAAAAAAGATGTATCTACGACGGTCGAAGAACGAGGGACCTTAATGCATTTTTTTTACAGAAATACAATTTACAATATATCATTTGTGATTCCCTTCATTATGCAGTTACACGTTGCTTAAATGAAAAGATCTTTAAATTTCGTATGTTGCGACAAATTTTCAGGGCTGATTCCTTTAGTCAAAATAAAAAAAGAAAGAAATTAGGCAATATTTTATCTGTACCTATAACCAATTCTAAGGAGATTAGAAGAAAGATTACAAGCAGAACACAGTTTTTTTTAATCCCATGAATTTCTTTGGTTTTTAAATTGGTAAATATAAGTGGTAAAAACTTGGTAGGACCCTTCCAAAGGATTGCCATATGCGTAGGTTGGTACTAGCAGGTCAGGTTAGGTTATTCTTAAAAAGCACTACACGCTCGAAAATTTTCAATAGATTTGCCCTTGAAAGGGAAGAGTGCTCTTTTCTGACTTCGAATTTATGTTGAGCGTCCAAAATTACATAGAAAAAACACCATACCCAACTAACACGAATGCTACTATTACTTCGCTTAAAGTTATATAACTGATTTTTAATAGCAACGAATGTATCTTTTTGGATTTTTAATGCCTTAATAAGATGTTAATTTGCTCCTATAGCAATTTTGGTATATAAAAAGCTGTTAGAATATTCTAATAACAATTTTATGAAGGCTTTGTTAGAGACTTATAAACGTGGTCAATGAAACTTCTATAAAACTTTAAAATGTAATAACTGCTTCCTTGTTTTTTATAATCTTATAAGCACTTACCGGTCAATTTTTAAAGCTTTAATACAGTAAATTGATTGCACTGTTAATGTTGTACAATATTATCATTTAAATAGACTATATGACTAAATTATAAATAATTTTAGCTTTTTAAGTTAAATAATATCACAAGCTTTAAAAAATATTCTATAAAAGGGTTCTATTACATCTGTAAGCAGAATAGTTTAAATAGTTTAAGTAGTTTCTTCTCAACTAAAAAGATATTTTTGAGAGATGCAGCAATAAATATTGTACTTATATGTATAGTAAAGCTTTCGAAGGCATAAAAATATATATGGAGATATTGCCCCTAACCGAAAAAAATCTGTGAATTAGAAAGTTTTAGTGTTAATATACTATTACAACCATTAGGACATTAAAACTACATGTTGTTATCTAAAATTTAAATACCTACTATGCGTTATGTCCTAGGATATTATTAGTTAACCTTCAGGAAGATAGAGGAATTATTAATTTTATTCATAATATTATTACATTCAAATAAGCGCTTTATTATTTCAAACAAACCTGCCAAATTTCATTAAAATCGATGAAAGGGTTTGTTTACCTATACGATACGTTGCTTTTACAGTCTCTGCAAAATTATCTTTTTGCTGCAAACAATAACAGTAAAAGTACTGTAATACTGTTTACTGATTATAATTTCATTAATTATTAGTTACATTTAACACTAACTGATAATGGTTTCATCTGTAGACATCCACTCACGTCTCTTCTAGAATGTATCCGTTGTTTGTGACCAATAAGCGGCTGATTTGCCCATATGATTAATTATCAAACTTGTGACTTTGTGACAGTACTCCGTATATTTATCTCCCTAAACTCTACTAACAGTGCCATTAGTTAAAAGTATTTTCTCATTCAAAATCTTCAGAACTTCTTTCAGAATATTTTAAAATACAAGTAAGCACTTAACAATGTCTACTAGCCATACCATTTACCCATCACACTTACTACTTTATTATCTGTTCTATTGACGCCATTGGAATTGTAGCAGGAAGCAGTTCACGCAGAATTTTTAAACTGACAGTAGATAGCAAATTACTCTACAAAATACTATATAAAATATTTAAAATCTTAATTATTTTATAACAGATTTATAGTTACTGTGGTAGAAGTATCCTCCTAGCAGCCATATTTTTCACACATGCTTAGGACAACATGTCGGCCATATTGTACACCAGAATGGCATCAAAAAGAAATTCAATTTTAGAATATATGTATCATGAAATAATTAGTTTAATGCATGTCTATTGAATTATATTTAATAATTTGTTATTATATACATATTCTTTATTTTTTTATTGAATCGAAAATTGTGACATCATTTTTAAAAATTATTACAGACGGTTGCTAAATCTGCTTAATTTTAAAGTATGTTTTTTTTAAAGGTATGATATATTTCATCAATAAAATTTTCGTTGCAAGTAGTTATTTATTTTCTAGATATATATTTAATTTTATTTGTATATCGGTAAACATTAACCCTTGAGTACCTAACTTATATGGCCGACAATCAGCAATAGCCCAAAGCTTTCAGTTTTATTATTAATAAAACAATTTAGTATAGAAACGCATAATTATAATGCTAAAAAGTTTTGTTGCACTTTATATTGGAAACATTAATACAACATTCATCGCTTTCAAGTTGGGAAAAATAGCTTTTATAAAACATGTATAAACCTTTTCTTTGGAGACAATTATATCAGCAAATTTGTTTTATAAGACAATGTTTTCTCTATAAAGGTTTTATAGTATATTTTACAAATGCTGTAAGAATACAACGACAGAACACTAATTAGTGGAATAAATATTGTATGCGCAGCTTTTATAAAATGGTTTTATAAACTGCGCCTATTTTGGATTTATAAATGCTTATTTAATACTGTATAACTGTTCTCAACACCTTTTCATAAAGCTTTTACCTGCGGGAGAGTGGTTATATAGATATTCTTAAAGCTATTATAAACTTATTTGTGCTACTTGGGTACACTTTTTTAATGTAATGTGTTTTTCCCCTTTTTCGCCTTTTTTACCCTAAATGGGGCCGATCGCTACGTTTGGACATCAGATTCGTGTTCACTACCCAAAAATACATAGGTACTTAGTAATAAAGTCGGTGTTCTTCATATTTACCAAAGGTAGTATTGCGATAACTGCATATTCAATGCAGAAGAGACAAAAAATGTAATCCATGATTTTTTTTTTACTCTTCAAAATTGGTTTCAGCACATCAAATCTATAATAAATGATCTAAAAACCAAAAATATATATATTTTTTGTTAGCCTGTGTTATTGAAATTCAAATTTGGTACAACGAAATAGCTACTGTAAAATTTATTCAAATACTAATGAATGGCGTTTCAATTAAGGGGGTTTTGACGGGCGTTTTAGAATTACATACGACTGCATCTTGCTGATCACATACGCGGCGGTGTACGCGCGTTTTCCTGCATTTCCTCTGGTGGAATGGCTCTTCTCATGTTAGTATGATTCCTTGCTATATCATTCTTGATTGCAGCCAACATTTCGTCGTACATACATACGAAATTTTTTCCGGGTTAACTCTTAGATGTAGATATAGCGTGTAAACATGACCATGTCGATAGCGTTCACGATTTACTGGATGCACCCACCATTTTCTTTTCTGATGTCGTTTTTGTTTTTAATATTTCCAAGGTAACAAAAAAATAGCCACTTGATGTGCGTTCATTTTCACACGAGAAGTGACATGACATCACGCGCGATTTCCTGACTTTTTTTGCTCGTGTGGCGAGTACTGCAAAGCGCGTTAACTAAACATTCGTGTGTCCCTGGCGTTAAGAGGAATCACCTGAAAACTGTAACAATTTTAGGTGCCCCTCACACTTGGTATTCATGTTACTGATATGAAAAGTCAAGCAACTGTGATGGCTGTTAGTACTTGGATGGGTGTTTAGCCATAGTAGCAGAAAATAACCAAAAAGGAGAAAAGGTGCTCGTCACAAAAATAAAAGTAAATTTTTTGCTTTAATATCCAATCAAACGCATGCTTGACTGTACCAAACTCTTCAATGGTTGGTAACTGATCCAAAATTGTGAGAACTATTTTTACAAAAACATAGAGCTCTTCAGAATCTCCACTAGCGGCTCTCGTACGCGGTGGTTTAGTGCGGCATCATTTCCACTAACCGGATTCGACAGCCTTTCCATTTCTGGAACCCTGGAACTAATCCTTCCTCTACGTGGACTTGTAGATGGTTACTTTTCTTGTTAGGTTGCCGTTCGGTGCGAGTTTCGTAAAATTCGGAGAATTTTTAACCCCCGAAATTCGAACCCGCAACGGCTTCGTCTCTTTATTTTGCGCTGTTAACAATGTGGGCTGCTGCAACGGGGCGTTTTTGGCTGCTTGGGACATAATCGGTGAAATTTTCCCATTCTCGCGCCGCGTTGTCTTAGATCTCTCTGTTGACGGCATTGTCCTTTGTCAATGTTGACTGCTGTTTCGGCCGCCATGACGGGATTTTAGAAAGATAGGTAAAATGTCCAATTTCCAAACAGCTCTGGGTATCAGGGTCCTTTGGATATCGTCCTCGCTTCTAGCTACGGTCGATTCTACATGGAGCGATGTTTTGCGGCTTCGTGGTCCCAATTGGGAAGATGGGTGAATTTTTTACTGAATTGCGACAGTACCTCATTTATGTCGTTTTCTGTCAATAGAGGACTATAACATATTTTCCAATAAAAAAATAGTTTAATTTGGTTTCATTCGATGCAATGACTGTTACAACGTATACCTAATAGTTAAAAAACCTGGCCACAAATTATTTTAATTTTAATAAAAACGTAGGTTCTTAAAAGAAGAAGTAATATTTACTGAATTCGTAAATTGTTATACCTACTACTTCAGTTGACGTTTTAGTTGGCGACAGTATTTGTAAAAATATAAAAACGTTCTTTTCTGAAATGAAGATTCAATATTACCATAAAATTAATTAATGTTTTTAACCTGTACTTGATTATTTTTGTATCAAGTGATGATTTAACCGTCAATTTAAAATAATATAAACGTAAAACGAATTTGGCAGACAGTTGTGACACGCTAGATTATGCTTTAATTGCGTCTTCTATTAATAAGAAAAACTAAAACCTCAGACCACTGTTCTTCTCTTTATTTAGTAATAGAGAAATAGAAGAGAGTTACTTAAATATTTTTTTAGTAATGTCCGTATTCTAGTACGTCACGAGCTTGATAACAATGGTGTATGATTCGAAATATATATTATGCAAGTGCTGTTTTTTGTATTTCTGTAGTAAAATATTTTTTATAAAAAATTTTATTGATTTTTGTCATAATTTATTAAATGTTGGTAGATATTCAGAAAACACTGTTTATTAATACACCTGAAGAAAAATTTTTATAATTTAGTTTTTAAAAAATATCGCCAAATGGCAAAAGGCTCAATAGCAGAGAACGCAGAAACGTAACAAAGTTAGTAAGAAATTTATTTCTAAGCCTTATTGGAAAAAGTTCCAGTAACACAATTTAAGATTAACATTAATTTCCAGAGAGTTCTAGGGACGATGAAATGAGTGGTGAAGTGGAGAGTTATTGTCTTTATTAATGATTTGAAATCTAAACTAACTCGTCTTAATGTACATGTAGAGAGAAAGGAGACAGTAGGTATTTATGAGATATAAAGTATGTGGTTTGCATAAAAAATGTTTTGGATGTTTTATAACTAAAGTTAATGCAATTTGTACAAGCAACTTGCTAATATGACAGAAGAGCGATTTGTAATATTGAAAACATAATTTTCTTGATACAATTTCTTGAGTTTCCTGCCCAATCCCCTTACAACTGATTATGAGCTAGTCTTTGCAAGACGTTTTTTTTTTTATTTTGTGAAATCATTAATATGTAGCGCAACTTATCTTTATTCACTTGGTAACTTTTAGTATTAATTTCTTTCCCTATTGAAAAGCAGGGATGGGCAGGTAGACAATCGCGACGTAGAAAATGCAATTGTCTACGCGTAGACAATAACCTAGGTGAAGATATAATTTGGAAGTGTCGACAATGTAGACAATGTCAACAATTAATAGAGGTATATAATTTAATAAAATATTAGATACTTTATTGTTTAAAACATCTTTAACACTATAGTAAGTATAACAAAATAAAAATTCACATTATAAATTACTGATTGACAGAATAAAAGAAAATTAACAATGTACTAAAAATATTTTAAATTTTTTTCATTTTTATGTCTATCATTTATCACTACCCTTCATTTATACAGGGTGTCCGCAAATTTCACCGCAACGTTTGACTGCATATTCACGACGATAAATAAATACGATCTATGACAAAAAAAAATAAAAACTTTTTAATTTTTGAGTTACAGGTCTTCAAAGTTGTCAAAAATAAAACTAATTTACTTAGTAACTTCATAACCCTTTTACCGATCGCGTTAAAATTTGGGACATTTATTTGGACCATTATGGCATATGATTTATTAAAGCTTTAGTCAAATCGATATACTGGATGTTAGTTTTCTCCGGTTACCTCTCCCTTTTAGCTGCCGAAACTTTTACAGTGGTTATACTTTTTTTAAACGGGAGCAACATTGAAATGAGAAAATCGCCAACAGAAAGCCATTCTTGAAAAAAATGGCATTGTTTGCAGGTCTGTACGGTTCGGTTTGCGTAGTAGTATCACGGATTTGAAACTTGAGTTCAGTAGGCGATGAAAACAAGATGTTGATTGCTGTGGCTATCAGGTACCGTCACTATTGTCGTGTTTCTTTAGGATTCTCATCACCCCACACATTTAAATTATGAAATGTTGACAGTGCATCAAAACAATTAAACATTTTCATAATTTGCATGCGTGGAGTGATGAGAATCCTAAAGAAATACGACAATAATGACATAACCTGATAGCCACAGCACATCCAGACCTACAAATAATGCAATTTTTCTCAATAATGGCTTCCTCTACGTGATTTTTTCAAGAGACAATATTTTTTTTTAAATAGAACGACCTTTTCAATGTTGCTGTCCGTTTTAAAAAATACGACCACTGTAAAATTTTTGACCGCTGAAAGGGAGAGGGAACCGGCGAAAAACAAGATCCAGTATATCAATTTGACTAAAGCTTTAATGAATCATATGCCATAATGGTCCAAATAAATGTCCCAAATTTTAACGCGATCGGTAAAAGGGTTATAAAGTAATTAATTAAACAACTTTGAAGGCCTGTAACTCAGAAACTAAAAAGTTTTTATTTAACTTTTTTTTCATAGATCAAATTTTTTTATCGTGATGATTATGCAGTCAAACGTTGTCGGTGAAATTTGCGGACACCCTGTATAATCAACAAATTTAGAGGCATGAAGTTCTTTTATTTTAAGTGAGTAGTACATATGAATTAATTTTTTGGAGCGTTTAAAAGTTTGAGAAAAAACCTTTAATTTGCGCAGACGATACAGGTATTTATAAAAGTCTAATCACCAATGTCGATAAATTAGGATGTATAGGTTTGCCATTCTCCAGAATATTAAGGGCCTTTTTATGTCTTTTTGGAGTATTTTCACATATCAAACATTTTGCGGCATATTTTCTGATGAATTTTACTAATTCTAATCGTAGCCGGTCAAAATTGGAATTGATTTTTCGTCCGCTCAATAGAACAGCTGTCCAACATTCTCTACATTGTCTACGTTGTTTACTTAGTCCACATTGTTTACATAGTCTACGCTAAGTCTACATGTAAATGTCGACAATCAAAGTTGACGCGTAAATGCCCATCCCTGCTGAAAAGTAGTACCAGGTTGATTACAGTAATAATCTGAAGTTTTGTTAATATTCTAGCTTCGCTACACCCATCAAAATATTCCATTAGACGTTATGTACTTTTTTCTTGGTACAAATTTTGTACCATTACATTATGATAAGTACAAAAAAAATTGATAGTGCATCAAATTCCACATGCGTCGCTTTGTACTTTATATGTAACGTTTTTTAAACTTTACATGTGTTTTGTTTTAATATTAAGATACGTAATGCCAAGAAAATGTAGTGTGTCCCACAAGAGGTTTTTTAAAGAGAAATACTACTAATAAAAAGTATACCTACACGAAAATTTACTTGATTTGCATTTGCACAGAGAAGAATATTTACCGGCAACTACTGAAATGATTTGTCAAAAGGATCCAATTGTGTAAAACCAATATGTACACCCGTGAAAAATACGCGGTCAAATTTGTCATGCAGTAATTCAGTTTTTATCAACAGGGATGAACAACTATTTCAAATTACTATTAAGTAAAGACAGACGAGATATTTAATTATTGGCAAAATAGACGAGATTAGTATAGTAAAGTTACTTACGCTTTATTATAGTAGAGTACTGTCTATAATAATAATTTTTTTCATTTTAACTTTAACTTTTATTAAAACCTAAAGAATACATCTACTATCCGCTTTTTTATTTGAAAATTGAAGTCTGGTTCAAAAAACCGAAAGGGAAATTAAAGAGTCAAAATATTACGTCATTTGGAAGGTGTTTTAATTCGGTTCAATGCCGATTGTCAAATTTCAAGGGACTGTGCTTGAGGCAGATTTAATGAAGGTCGAGTATAAATTATTTCCGGGAAATTGTCCCTTCGGGAATTAAAATCAAGGATATTCCTATTTTAAATTAATTCGTGCAAGTGATCTCATATAACTTCATTGTCATTCAATATTGTTTTTTGTCACAAAATAAAGAAAAAGGAAAATACAAAATTATATATTTTTTTCTTGTGACGCGAAATTTTCAATTAGAATAAATTTCAGAAAATTGTAAGGTATTTTGTACATAAAATAGTAACATTGATAAAAAATATAGAAAAATTAATATTTTCCGTAGTTATTTGCAACAGAGTAAAACTCTTAAATCCTCAAAAAATCTTGTATACTCCTCTAACTTAAAGGGTGCTGAAAATGAATCTGAAGTTATGGTATTTATTAAAACAATTTTTATTTTTGTACGATCGAACTTAGTTTTCGAAAAAAAAGATTTTCAAAATTTTAATCTGTACACTTGACATAACTCTTCATTCGTCATTATTTACACAGTACAGACACTTTCGGGTAGTTTCTTTTTTTTTCTGAAATAATAGAAAAAAGTAGCTTAGGTGTTATGAACTCAATTTTCGAGAAAAGTAATCTATAATTTGTTTCGTTTAATACACGGATTTTTCAATTTTGACCCTTTCTTTGTTTGTGAAAATATTTGATTTTTGTAAAGATATTTTCTACAAAGTTTCTTACATAGAATCCAGAGGTATGCACAGTAATTTTCTATAACTTCTAGTTTTAAATTGAGTTATAACATTTTTATATTTTTTATATTTCTCTTCAAACGATATCACACGTATTATTCAACAGTTATTTGTTAAGTGTACCATGGAGGTGATTGGTGTATTGAAAACAATAACGGTGGATCCATTGAATTGTATCAAGCAATAATTGACTTACCTACAAAAAATAATATTTTGATACTTGACAATTTAAAAAATATTTCTTGCGTAAATACATGATACATCATTTGATAGGAAACTTTACGCAGGTTACAAAAATGAATAAATATATTGAAAAAAGTGCAGTGGAAAAACTGTAGTAGAAAAGTGTGTTTGTGTTATAACTGAAATACCGGAAGTTATAGGAAAATATCCCATACGTTATTGAATTTATGCAAAAACTTGACTATTTACAAAAATCAAATATTTTTACAAACAAAAAAGTTATAGGGCATCATAGAAAACGGACAAAATTGAAACACGCCCTGTATCACTTAAACGAATGAAAACACCGAGATGCGGTTTCAGCTAATCAAGTTTTCTGGAGAATCGTGCCCACGACACTACTTTTTTTTTATCTTTTCGGGAAATAGGAGAAATCTGCCAAAAGTGTTGAACTTTTACGAACAATCCCTATTGAGAAGTCTATAAAAATAAAAAATATTTAAGTGTATTATAATTATTTCATTGTTCAAACCACCATTTCCATTTTGTGACGTCATATGTCATAATATTAAATTTCCTCCTTTCTTATACATCTACCGTCCTCTGGAAAGAGGTTACTGAGTATCACAAATTTATTCGTAAGGTCGGCGAAAAATTAAAAATTGTATTTTTTATAATAGAAAATATATTTACTCATTGTTTTAAACTTTTATATTCATTTAATAAATAATATATTTTAATAATTTAACATAATAAATGAGTAAAATATTATTAATATTGTGAAGATACAAAATTAGTTGCGCAGTAATACTATCTTTCAGCAAATAATGCAATTAAATTCGTGTTCAGCTCCCTAGAAAATAGTACCTAGAGGTCAAAGTAAACAATATATTTTGATTATGTTAAGAGGCGTCCCACCTTTTTCAACATTGTGAGATGGAAACATTTCTCATAATTTAAACTAAAATATTCACTTTCTTTTGAGTTAAATCATCTGTCAAATATTGCATATTGCACTTATCACCTCACATGGTACATGCCGTGGGTAGTCATTATTGACATTTTCTAGTTTACTGCCAATTAGTTTTTTTAATTGCCCAAAAACAGAACACTTAAAACACAGAATTACCGTTCCTATAGTTAATCTTGTCTATTTTTAGTTTTTCGTTTATAATCAATTTCATTTAAATAATATAATTTTCATTTGTACTTAATTTAGCTCCTTTGATTTCCCTACGTTACCCCTCTTTTATCTTTTTTAAATATGTTGTAGTGAATTTAGTACTATATCACCTCGTTTATAAACTCGTCTATTAAACTAATTTGGGGTAGTAGAATTTAGAGAAATCTCGTATATTAAATCACTTGTCTGATTGATCAGTTCCTGCTATTATGAATTTAATTTTTCAATTTGTGTATTCTGAGTTTGTTATCAGATGACACAACGCAAACGAAGACGTTATCGAACAAATATATCATTTCATTCATTCATTTGGATCATAATATTAGACGGATTAATAACAGCTGTTCTTAGAAGACAAGTACCTGGAAATCTGGGATTACTGGCAACAACTTTTTCTGAAGTGAAGTATTTCTGAACTTAAGGTTTGACCTAGTGATTGAAGGAAGATATACGGCTTTTTATATCATCAAAATTCATGTTGAAAGAATCAAAACATACGTTCCAAAATTATAACCACGTATTTGATTTATAAAAACAACAACTTTTGCCTAATCCTAGTTTTTTTTTCGAAAACTTTCTTATCTACATAACATAATAAGGTTTAAAATTTTTAATTTTTGTTATCCGTCACTACAGCATAACTCGAAAAGCTTATTTAAATTAAAAACAAAAAGAAGCAAATACTTTGAGATGGTGAATCACTCCATAAAGCATTCGAATACATTATAAAACATAGGTTTTCATAAGCGTTATTTTGAAGGTTACAAAATAGGTCCCGAACAAAAATGTAGGTTTTCGAAAAAATGATTTAGACAAAAGTTGTTGTTTTGATAAGTTACCTAAATAAGTACTCTGTATCTTGACGCTTATTCTAGGAAAATCAGAATTCAAGGATTAAGCCACTGTCCGAACGTTTTTTAACTTGATCCAGCTCTTTATTATCAAGACATCACTGTTTACTACATAGTTTCCTAAAAGGTTATATAAAGATATATCCTCAATGCCTAATATCTTTAAAAATAGACCTGCAAATACTAAATTTTTTAAAATTGAAACATCTAAGAAACCAAACACTTTTGAAGATCATATGTAAAATATTTTTCAACAATAAAAAAAATAAATCAATGATATGGCAATACATTTAAAATTGTTGATGTTGACGTATAATTGGAACTACTAGAAGCTTAAAGCTATTTTAGTTATGTTAATATTATTTACAATTAAATTCACATTTACAAGGCTGTAAGTTGTACTCTGGCGAAGTTATAGGCCTTAACTGAATAAGTAAAGCCACAAATTACTAAAGTAGAAATATATCTGCAAAGTTTTAACTTAGAAGTACCAAATTTGGTGTACAACTTGGACAAGTGTTATAAATGATCATGAGTTCGAAGCCATCGATGTATTGCAAGGTGATACTTACAATTAGTGGACACCCATCCTTAACGTCATATAGATTTTTTTAGCCTTTGATCAATTTGAATTTGATCTTGCCTTCTTCAATAAAACAGGGTTATTTGAAATATTCTAGCGTAGATTCGATTATTTCGATTATTTTCTAATACCTAAACACTGTTAAAAATCTTGTGTCAGTTAATACGTTTTTCTTGAAAACCATAAAGTTTATCAAAATTTAACAAGAGTAAAAAAATGTTTGAAATAAAATTCTGCTGTGAATTAATATTATTATTTTTCAATTCGGTCAATTAAAAAAAAGTTCGGTGCATTATTTTAGGGGTGAGTCATCCCCAATGAACACCTTTTAATGCTTCAATTAACTTTAAATCATAGTCAAAGAAGTCCAGTGATAAACCTAAATCATGTACCAATTTGGTTCTTCTGCGGTAAATTGTTGCACACATATAAATTTTTTTCGAAATTTAGGGCCCCACTTTGGTTAAATTACAATATTTTGGACACCCCTACATGCACCTGCCCTGTGTCGGTTCTTATTCGGAACACCTTGTATAAACATATTGTAGTACCTAATTAGCAGCCAAGTACCAGACATGGTAAAACTAATTTCCATAATTATAGAAGTATTTTAATTGTTCCGACAATTTAATTTACTAAGGGATAAAAAAGAACAAACGCGTCTCCTCTACATTATACGATATAATGATGTTACTAGTCTCAGAAGGTTTATTCGTTTTGAATTAAATCATCCAGATGCTACTAAATAATCCTGTCAGGAAAATAAGCTGACATTAATTAGACTAGCATGAAAGAACCATTAATTTAAAAAAAACGCTAAGCATGAGTCTGAATACTTTTCATGTGACAGTTAAAATCTCGCAGAAGCGGATATCCATAAATATAAATCAAACAAAAGGAACAAATTATTTTTGGGCACAAAATGTTGGTCAATATGTTCAATTTTAGGAGATGGTATTATAGCTACAGCGGGGATTCGTTTAAGTGGAAAATTATTTCATCAACAAAATAAAGGAAGGTTACTCTAAACAAAATACAATAACTTTGTTATTATTCGAGATACGAAAAATTTTGAAATAAAATTTGAAGAAAATAAAAAAGTAATTTAATATTATTTTCAAATATGCAGATGACGATGACGTATGAAAGAGTACTGATCAAAATATATAGTTTAATAGAACACTAAATATATTTTTACAAAGAAAAAAGGTAATATTTTTCTTATCAGTCGACATTAACATATTCAACATTTACACATATACATAAATGAGCCGTTTTAGAATAATAATAGAAGTTTCTATTTTAGACGCAACCATCATCAATGTCAAAATTATATAACTACCCAAATATTTGTGCTGGTAATATTGAGTCCTATAAAAATTATATATTTGAAAAAGTTGTAACTTTGTTAACCAAAATAGTGAATGCTAAAAATAAGATGATTAACAATACCCGAAATACATTCAATCCAGTAACTCTTGTTTTCTCCAAGTCTTCTCTTTGGATTTCGAGAACGTACGAGGATTTCTTTAGAATTTTTAGAAAGCACCAAAAATGTATCAGGATTTAAAAGGATGCACGATATTTACTAGCGATTTACGCATGCGCTTTGCGTTGGTTTCTTGCCACAAACTGAAATACCTTTTTCTCCAAACGCCCCCGAAGCTCTTGAAAATATTGCTTCATTTTTTCGTCTAATCTTTCAAGAGCTTAATAAGAAATATGAAATCTTGGACAATTCTACAGTAAAAGGATAGATACCCTTGTATGATTTCGAAAAGGTGGTAGCATTGGAGTACATTTAATTTGAAAATTATAAAACATGTGGAAAAATAAAGCCATGATGTCAACATATCTCGAAAACAAGTAAATATGGGGAAAAACTTTATATTACAAAAATTACTCAAAATTTAACGATCTTTCAGATGGACTGTATTTCCACGTTCCAGGGAACAAAAATTTTTTTAGTATCGCCACGCTATCTATACAAGAAGATTTGAATTAACAATTCTAACTACAACTTGAAGCTATTCGAGGGACCTAACAACCCCAATTTCCGAAACTAAAATAATTTTTTTTATTTCGAAGATATTGACAGCAGGAGTATTAAATGGCACACCCTGTATATCGCTTATTTCAAAAAGTTGTTTACGTTTCGAGAATCATCTATTTTTGTCTTCTTAAAAGCGAAAAGCTGCGTGATTGTTCTTATTGGGGGAATATTAAATTAGATTTGATAAAAAACTACTGTTTACAACTTGCAGAACGAGTTAAATCTAAAATAAGTGCCAGTATTTTTATTTCATTAATTTATTTAAGAAATTTCACTAAAATCTGAAAACCTGTTTTTAAAATTCTTTCCAAAATATATTAATTTTTATAATACATACATTCATAACAGCTACGCATGATCAGAGAAATATTACACCTGTAAATTCTGATTATTAATACATTCAAAACCCTTAAGATGGAAAAATCGTATAAAAAATTCCAGAAACACATT
The DNA here is from genome assembly GCF_000390285.2 of Anoplophora glabripennis. Lineage (NCBI taxonomy): Eukaryota > Metazoa > Arthropoda > Insecta > Coleoptera > Cerambycidae > Anoplophora > Anoplophora glabripennis. The sequence continues at coordinate 200,224 of NW_019416413.1, forward strand.
GCGTGACAACAATTTTTCATGCAATAAAATTACCTCCAACAGACATGATGAAACTAAACAATGTCACATTCATTAGCCTGTATAATTTTTCTTGACATTCCTCTCATTTGCCAGCTTTTGTTAGGCATTTGAGAAGTAATTACACATTAAGCAGCTGTGATAAACCACAAACTGACTGTGAATAAATTTTCTGAAATTAACCATAAAAAATAAAATCTATACAAAAAAGTTCTGTCTGCAACTGGAGCGGGAAAATTAACTTTCTCCCTTTTTACAAAGCTTCGTCCGAAATAAATATCATTTCAACATGTTTCCCTGAAGTGTTCAATTTCAGTTCATTTCTACTTAGGCCATTTGATATGCGTAACCTTTCATATAACAAATTTTTGGAAACCAGACTACAAATGGACAAATTATCAAATACAAAAAACGTAAATTTTGGGATATACATGCACAGGGTGTTATATATTAGTAAATCACACCGTTAACCACATATTGTTTGGACCAAAATAATGGCACTTTTCTTATGTCACTTTTCATTTCGGAGCTCCATTTTCGAAGTAGGTACAGTGTCGAAATTAAAATTTAAAAAATGATTTTTATTGATAACTCCGGTGATTTAGAGATATGTATTTGAAATTTAGCACATATTTTGATCTTAAGTCAGCACACTTTTTTTGTAATTTTTGTTGGAAATATCAAATCGCGAACGGAGATGAGGGGTGTTGCAGTACTCATGGACCCCCCCTATTTGTTTTGAGTACACCTGAATATTTTTTTAGATAAAGCGGCGTTTTATTCTATTTTTTTCACTCTTGTAAGGTTTTTATTTGGAGCCTCGTTTACGAGATATTGTAACTTTTTGGATACGCGACATCGATTTAGTCGACGTTAGACTTTATTTTTTGGGGTTATATGAAAGATTGGAGTCGTCTTATTTATTTCAATTTTTTGAATAAAATGGTAATGATCATCATCATGATCAGCGATATTTAATTTGAGCTAAATTTGATATATAAAGAAATTACAAATTTCTTACAATTCATATTCATAAAATCCCAAAAATTAAAGTCTAACGTCTACTAAATCGATGTCGCGTATCCAAAAAGTTTCAATATCTCGTAACCAAGGCCCCAAACAAGAATCTCACAAGAGTGAAAAAAATTAAATAAAACTCCGGTTTATCTAAAAAAATATTCGCAAAACATAGTCATACTAAAAAAAGGGGATCCATGGTTACTGCAACCCCCCTCACCTCCGCTCGCGCTTTGATATTTTAAATAGAAATTACACAAAATGTGTGCCGACTTAAGATTAAAATATGTGTTAAATATCAATTAAATATCTGTGTTTTGTGGTTGATGAATGAAGTGGACTGTATCTTTTTAAAACTTGTATATTTTAGAATGAACAATACATACGTATTTTGACAAGACAATCTCTATAATCACCGGAGTTACCAATAAAAATTATTTTTTAAATTTTAATGTTGATACCCTGTATTTTGAAAATGGGGTTTTCCGAAATGAAAAGTGGCATAAGAAAATTCCCATTATCCAAAGAATATGTGGTTAACAACTTGATCTACTAATTTGTAACAACCTGTATAACAAATATTGCATCAGTGCCAGTACCTACCTACCATTACATAATGACTACAAATTTTCCATAACATGACTTTAGATTCTTAATATTTCCTTACTACCAATTCTAGAGAAAAATATACAGTGTGTTTTGTAATAAGATACCATAAATTTGAGAATGCGTAGAAACTAACAAGAAAATAGTTGTGGAACCTATGATTTTTTGTTTCTGAGATAAGGGCGCTAAAGATTAATTTAAAAAATGGCCATATCTTTTTCAAGAAACAATAGCACGCTCTGAAATTTGATACAGATAAGTTTTTGAGAGTACTAAATATTTTGTTGGTTTTTGTCCATCTGTTGAAGGTCGCTAACTACAACCTTTCCCTGTAACATAAGATACTCTTGTTGAAATCACTAAAAACGCACTACTTTTGGAAAAAACGCAGTGGACTGCTCCAATATATCGTCGATTTTAATGTTCCATCAGCTCCTAAATTTGTGGCATTTGTTTCCAGAACAAACCGTATATTGAATTGAAAGGAATTGGCCTGTACCCTGTACCTATATATCCACATACAACTACTATAGTTTTCGTTTAATTGCGATAAATATACCTATAAAGTTTATGTGAAATGTGTATTAATTAATTGGAATTATACAGGGTGATTCACAACTTATCCAAAAAAATTTGGGAATAGATGCGGCATGAGAAATGGAGTCAATATTGTAAAAAAAAATGTAAAATCCTTATAGTTTCTGAGAAAAAAATTATTGAAGTTATAGCACATTAAACCACTACATAGCTGGACAACTGTAGTCTCTAGCGTCATTCGCAATACGCGTGGAGAGCCATGTGACTCCTAATACTGAAATCCGTCGTTGCGGTAGTTTTTACCTGTTATCTGTGGTATTTACATCAGTTTTTTAGTAGTTAGTGTCAAAAATGGCTTGCGTGTATAGCAACTCAGAGTTGATGGATATCGTTTTAATTTATGGTGAAGCAAGACAACATTTGTATTATGGTGAAGTATTTGTGTTATGGTGAAGCAAGACATCATTTGTGTTAGTTCGTAGAAAGTGAGTAAGACGGACCCAAATGAGTTTACACGTGAGTGGATAAAATTTTGAACAATTGCTGTTGCAGCATCTGGTATGTCAAATGATTTTATTATTTAAAAACACAAATTAATTTTATTAATAATTAATAAAGGCAAAAGCATTTGAATTGAATTTGCCGATATAAAATAGGTGCGATAAAATTCTATTTACATATTTCTTCCCTTGCGAAAGTTTTTGTCCGTTTTTATCACGCCGCCATACCGGTCGCATTGTACTAGGTCAGGTTTTACAGTGGACCAGTTTCCAGTGCCGTGCAGAAGTGTATTTTTAAATCAATTTCGAACTGACCTTTTTGATTTTTTCTTTATAAAATTGTATTTGTAAGGGTCCCCTGTACATTCAGAATTTTTTTTTATAAGTTCTGAATCAACCTGTATATCTTTCTTTTTTCGAAGAAATCACTTTTAGTAAGTACTTAGTTAGTCATAGAGCAATATCTTCTCTTATAGTTTTGGACAATGTCACTACATTTTATAATAACTTTAAACATAAATAACTGTCAAAATATTCTGTAGAAACTTAGAAATTTGAAAAGTTCTTGTTTTGTGTACATAATATTTAACATAACATGTATAAAATAATAATCAATAACTTGTTAGTGCCATCGCAGCTCCTTAGTTATACCGTTTGTTTACGAACTTGGTGGTTTATGTTTAATTTAAAAAATATTTTGTTATTGAAAGGCAATTGCCAAGTAGTCAAATATGCCTATAAATGTTAAAAACAAATATATTAAAAACATAATATACATCATTTTTGAAGTATATGAAACAAAGTCCTTTCGAAGATATCTTTATTTTTTTTATTAGTAACCATATTAGTTATTTTTCTTTTACCGGCAATGGTATTGCATCGGCAGGAATATCAGTACAGTAACCAAAGTTTAATATACTCACTACAAGCAGTCTAGTGCAGAAAGTATAATCGGTAGAGATGACAGAAAAACACCGATTAATGGTCTAAATGATTTATAGTTTGATTTTCTTTCTTCTTTGTTTAGATAGTACACCTACTGTTAGAATTAAAATTAGTTGTTTCTTAACTGTCATCTTGGTGTAAAAGTCCTTTGTTACATGGCACACATTGAGAGAAAACCAATTGTTACAAGATCACCCTTAACGTGTAGACCTTTGAAACTGGCTATTAGCAAATGTCAACAACAACAAAATTTTCCTGCTATAAATGTTATTTTTAGACTAAGCAATTTTTATCACGTTCTTTTGAAAGTGTTCATACTGTACGTTGTAGATTACAGCATCGGTTGCCAATTAGTTTCGACTGACTGAGAACAATTTTTTAACAGGACTACCACACTGCCTGACTGGGCAACATTGGTGATTTTTTCAATATTATTGATCCTTTAATTCGACCAACTCGTTTGTGTTGACGAAGAAAATGGCAACATCGAACGATTACTGTCATAAAATTTATGTGTTTTTATTAACTGGGCCAAATTTATTCCATAAATACATTCTTATTTTACTTCAAAAAAAAATTAATTTAATAATTTTGCATTGCCGCAACCGAATATAAATATACGCAAATTTAAATATGTACAGATATATATGATATTGTGCTTTTGACATCACCCTCTACATTTTAAACTAACTTCCAGATATAGAAATTTTTATTCCTTCCATCTTTTTTTTTAACATTTGTATCTCGGATAATAACAACATTAATGTACCTTCCTGTATATGATTGTAAATATATATGCTTTCAAATTTTCCTGTGAGAACAAACAGTCTATAAGAGAAACACGAGATGTAAACATAAAGATAATAATTTTCTTAGACAATCATTGTAAATAACAGGTATATTTGTATATCTTATTTGATGGTAGAAAAATATTAAGAATGAATCCGGGACGAGACCTTTTTTGCCATGTAGGAGCTGGAGTGACAGTTCATTTTTTATACGTATGATTGATCAAAATGCTTTTCGAGCAAAATGTAAAATCTGATTGATAGCGTAGGACTGAGTGAATTCATTTCCTGTTAAGGATATTTTTACGTTGCGTGTATATTTCTGATTCTTTGGAACGATTTGACTTTTCTACTTGATATTTTGATCACAAAAGAGATTGCTTTTTATGTAACATAACTTTTTGTAATTTGATATAAATAATAATGGTGGAGTAAGTGTAATATTTTATCAATATGTTGCTCAAAAACGTAATGTTCAAACTAAAAGGAACATTATTCGGAGAATCTGTTTCCATGAAAACAGGAAAAATACATAAAAACCTTTTTCAGTGCCATATGCTTGACAGCTGAAAATATAATATACGGGGTTTGTTCAGATAATATCCGAACTTTGTGAATTACGCTCCAATGGAGATATTTAGTTAAATGTGGTTGGCAACACTGCGTTACGCATAACCTTGTCTGTAACCACATGTTCTTGGATTGTTGATATCTCATTTAGTTTGCGTGCAACGTGTTTAAGTGTTAGTGACGATTTTTGAAATGTGCGATATGGAACAACGATGTAACGTAAAATTTTACTTGAAACTGGGGAAAATTTTCACGGAAACGTTTCAGCTTTTGAGACAAGCTTACGGAGTTACGGTCGTGCGTAATATTATGAATGGTTTTTACGATTTAAAGATGGTCGTCAGTCAATTGAAGATGATCCTCGACCAGGAAGGCCTTCGACTTCAACTGATGACTCCCACGTTCAGAAAGTCAAAGACCTGGGGACCGTTTTTTGAAAGTACTTTTCAACTTTTTACTTCTTACTTTTCATTCTACATAATTAGGCAAGTGTAAAGTAATTCTGTTTTATAAATAATGTCTTTTACATTAATGTTATGTGTTTTAGGAAGCTTTAGCTTGCCAATTTTCACTCTGCACCCTAAATGTACATGTAAAGTGTTATTTGAACATTAATTTTGAAAACCGCAAAGTAGAAGAGTGTGAAGAAAAAAAGTTGGAGAAATCTTCCAATTCCTTGAGTATCTGTTTTTTGATAAATAGTTCCTTACGTCATTATCTTACTTTTCAGCTCTATACAATATTTTATAAAGAATATTGTCTATTTGCAAAAAATCAATTTAAATGATTTTTCATTAAGTATTGGAAGCGGTAATAGACAGCTATCTTGCATTCAAAATAATTTGCTGGAACATTTTTGGTTTAATGAATCATAAACAGACTAAAGAAGAAGGTGATGAGCAACTTATAAAAGGAAGAATTCTACAGAGAATACATTTTGAAGGTAAGAATGATTCTCTTTTAAATAGGCATGTACAAAATGTAACTAAAATACTTGGCCAAATTTTAAAGACGGATTCTACGTTACAAGTCAACAAAGAGTTGCTGTAAACAAATGTCTGGCAAGTACTCATTTTCAAGAAAGAGCAGTAAGACCTGTCAGTTGATTGTTTAGATAGGATGCAATCTTATTGCCAGACAGTGACAATTAACATAACATTCAATTGAAGTTTACAACTTAAACCTGCATTAAGATAGGTTAGGATCAGTTACTTCAAATGACTCTAAAGTTGATTAGAAAATTACTTTTACTTTTGAAATATCACTTTACTTTTCCAAATGCCATTTTAAAAAGTATTATAGATTAGTTAAGAAACAAATTACTCTTCGCTTCGGTACCTAATTAAATACTGAAAAGGAGAAACTCTTGACTGATAAAACAGAAAATAATTCAAAAAGTAAAACGTAAAAAGTTGAAAAGCATTTTCAAACAACAGGCCCCTGGTGCATGCAAATCGCCGATTGACTGTCAGAGAAATTGCAGATGAGATTAGCATCTCAATTGGGTCATACCTTGAAATTTTACCTAAAAAATTGAACATGCATCGAGTTGCAACAAAATTTGTTCCTCGTGTGATGATCGAACAACAAAAAGAAAATCGTATGGACATTTGTCGGCAACTCCTTGAACAACCAATGACAACAAGACATTCATTCAAAGGATTATAACGGGAAACGAAAGCTGAGTTTGCGGCTACGACATTGAGACAAAAGTTCAATCATTACAATGGAATGACAAAGTATCTCCACGCCCAAAGAAAGCACGCCAGTCTCGATCCAATGTCAAAGTGCTGCTCACTATTTTTCGACTGGAATTGTTCATTTTGAATTTTTGCCTCAAGGTGAAACAGCGAACTGTGAACTATCAAGGCTTTTTACAACAGTTACGTGAAAAAAACCCGCAGAAAGAAACCAGAATTGTGGCGAGATAACTCATGGTTCTTGCACCATGACAATGCGCCCACACACTCAACTTTGACAATTCGTCAGTTTTGTGTCAAAAATCAGATTCTTGTCCTCCGTCACACTCCTTATTTGCCAGACCTGGTCCCTAGCGATTTTTTCTTATTTCCGAAATTAAAATGCTGAAAGGACGCCGTTTCCAGATTATTGATCTCTTCGAAATGGAAATACCGCCGGGAAAAGTGTGTGAATAGAGGAGGGGGGTACTTTGAAGAAGAGAAGGACCAATAATGTACAAAATTAATAATAAAAATTAAAAAAAGAAAGTTCGGTTATTTTCTTCGTACTATAGAAAAAAAAGACAAAAACAGATACTGAGATCACAAAGAATTTTTAAAAATTAAATTAGAAATATTAAAATATATAGCATAAAACGAAAAAAGTATCTATTAATGTCCGCGGGAATAAGTTAAATTAATAATAAAACTTATATGTATCTCTTTGGCTTCTTGAAAATGAATATTAATAAAAACGAGATATTGAGCTCTCTATACAATTTACATTCTTTTTGTAATAACATAATAGCAATTTATTTACCATTCCTTTATATGAACCATATACTTTAAATATATATTCCAGCTTTACAGCTTATCAAATAACATCACAACAGTAAATCCGCTAATGCCCAAATATATCGTGTTAGCAAAACGGTAAGGCCATTAAACCTACTTATTTATTTATCTGACGATAAAACTGTTTATTGTCTTTAGCAAAGTTAGCTCTGAAAACAACACGGCCGAACAAAAGTTTTATTGCATCTACTCCGATGAAGATTCTGCTAATATCAAAGTACAAAATTGGATCTAAATTGATGAAAGTAAAGCAAATTCATTTCAGCTATCTCTAATATCAAATTCGAATAGTACTTTGTTTTTTTCACAGTCACGGTAATATTTAGAGTGAATTAACTGTACCGCCTTGCGTTTTTTTTTTTGACATCTGATTGATATACAGATCAGATGGAATTATAAATTCAAAATAGTTTGAGGTTACATAAAACTATCCAAAAAACGTACCGCATCAAAGCTAAACTACTTACAAATTCAATACAAAATAATACAATCATTGTACACTGAAAAAACAATTACTTTCTAATAAAATAATCGGTTATTTTGAGTGCAGACAGTTTAGGTACAAAGAAACAGGTTAGTCTATAATTTTTTAAAATATATAATTTTTTAAATGTGAACCATTTGGTTACAAAAGTTTAATTTCTGTATAGTTTAGTCAGGTCAATAGTAAAAATAATTATTTAAAAATTACTCTAATCATGTGACCAAGTTGTGTTCTCCACTGACAGTCCTGTCTTTGCCGTCATGGTGAGTATGTGCATGGTATCTGTAGTTGTAATGCGTAGTGGCCCAATAACTATAGGATTAGTAGATACATATTTTTTGTTTTTGTTATTGTTGTTAGCTGATATTCATAATATAATATGTGCATATCGTTACAGAATACTGTGTTCCAGTTGATCTTAATAAAAATGGATGCAGAAATTGTGCGAGATAGGCGAGTTAGGTTAGTTTTAGATAAGGACGGCATTGTTGTTTTTGTAGTTTCATTTTATAATAAAACTCAGTTTAACAATCCGTCATTTATTTTCAGTAACTCATTAAACTGTCGAAAACTATGATAGGTAGTTTAAACGAACATTTATGTACATAATAAATAAGTTCTGAAAATACAGTGTTAATGTCAGTTTTTTGCAAAATTTAAATATTTGCATGAAAGTATTGTACGTGCTTCTCCATTGATAATATAAATCTTAACATCTTCTCGAATTGAATTAAAAACATATAGGTAGGTCATTTAAATAAATATCTATTTAATTAAATTTTTGAAGGTAGATACTTTTAAGAACTTATCAAGAAAGGAATACGTCCAGTATTACTGAAAAAATCAACTCACTTTTTATAAGTCATTCATTTATTAATATTGAAATAAAAGATTTTCATTGAAAAACTTCACATTCAACTAAGGTATATTTTTAATAATTTAATGCCATGTGTATATTAAAATAATATGTATGTTAATAAAAAAGAGTAAAAATAAATTGACATTCAATTGATATAATTACAAAATTAGTTATTTTTCGCACTGTATATTCTAGACAAAAAACTAAGATTAGTTCATGGCAAATCATATTTATTTAGTCCAAATAAATACATCTTTTATTGCACCTTACAAACTACCATAAACATAAAAAATGGGTTTTGGTAACTCTGTTATTTTCAATAGTAGTAAATATTTACTTTAGAACAAAAAAATATTTATATTTTTTTCTAGATGTAGGTTCCATCTACTTTTAAAGGTATTAGAATTTTCGGAATTAATATATTTTATTCAAGATTGTCTTCCTCAGATTCTTTAACTTTATCTGTCAGCAGTTCCTTCAAAGTAAATGATTAATGAATAAATAAATGAATAACGAATAAATAAATGATTAACCTGAATGCACTGATAATAATTTATGACGACAGTTAAAACAGTTTTCTAACAGAAATTATTGTTTTGGAAAATAAGCAAAATATTAACATTTTTTAATGTTGCAAACCAGTAGTTAGCAAAGTATATAAAATATTTACATTTGATCAGTCCATTTGATTTAAGCAATGTAGACATAGCGTTTTAAAAAATTATTATAATATCAACGTGTTGAAAGAAATAATGTTCTTCAAATATTAATATATCATATTATTTGAGTTACATCGAAAAAATATTTTTTGTTCCTTTTCCATTACTTTTGTCACATCATAAATGAATCAGTTAATTCAAGTTAAGCTTTAACAGATTGACCAGGAGCTCATTCTCTGTCTGAATGGCAATTATGCCACAATCGGGAAAAAGGAAATTATTGGAAATAGATTGGCTGCATAAAGCTACTAGTAAGTGACATAATATTTGTGTAAAAATTAAAATATCATTAAACTTCCTTTCGAGTCATCAAGTGACAAGTTTCAAGTGACAAATTGGAGACAAATAATTATTATTATTATGTTTACTGATGAATGCATTTTTACACAAAAATTATCGTTCAATTCAATGATTGTCATTTTCTTTTTCCCTGATGATGGCATAATAGCCGAAATTAGTAAGAAAGGAAAATAGATGTTTATACTATTTTAAAAAGACCACCCGATAATACTATGTTAATTTAGTTCAATAGTCTTTCAAGAATTTTCTTTTTTGTATTTTTCTAATACCTACGACAAATTTATTAAATCTCAAGCAATGAAATATGGGCATCTACAGATTCAAATCGATTTAGTTTCACTTACAAATGTGTACATTTGAAGCGCGAATAAAAGTTCTTGTAACTTATAACTGGTGATATTCACCTTATTTATCTCTTTTTTGATGATGAGATTTGTATATACAGGTAATAGATTTATTTTCCTAATAATACGTATTTAAGTACTAAATAATTAAAATTACATTACATTATCCCCTAAACAAATAATTCTTACTTTCTAAACACAATTTTGTTATCTTATCCAATGCCAATATGCTCTGATAGAGACAACAAAATCCAGAAGGAAAGTTGCAATTTGTTAGGTACATGAAATGTATGTTTACTGAAGTGAGGTAAGGAATCCACTTTATTATGTATTGAGTTATAAACTTTATAGTTATTACAAAAACTCATTCTTTGGGATGGTACATCGAATCTGTTTTGTACTGAATGTCAAAGCTCATACATAAACACGCTTTATCTTGTTTAGAGAAATTTTATGACACTTGCAACAACAGAAATTTAGACTAAATATATTTTGCGACCCAAACATTCAAATTACCAATTTAGAAACAAATTCTATTCATTTCAAAACAACGTTTGAGATACATACGATATAATGTAATTATTACTTTGAATAATAATTAAATCTTTCTATATTAAAAAAAACTATTAAACCGTATTTCTCAGCAATACATAAAAATTGTGCTAATAGGCAGATATTGTATACAGGGTGTGTCGCTATGGTTAGAAATAGAGGTCTGTTCAGAAAATAAGCGGACTTTATTTTTTTAAACTCTATTGTTAATTTTACACATTATTGGTCCTTGTTTGCTTCTTTTTCCGTTTCGCGAAGTAGTTCGGGATAGCTTCATTTTATATGGCCTTTAAAGTGACGAATTTACTTTGATGTCATCAATAATATGAAACCGCGCCCTTTCAGCATTGATTTTAACTTGGAAATAAGAAAAAGTCGCAAAGAGCTAGGTCTGGTGAAGGAGGACAGTAATCTGAGTTTCAGCACAAAAATGGCGAATTGACAAAGCTGAGTGTGCGGGCGTATTGTCATGGTGCAAGAACCATGAGTTGTCTCGCCACAACTCTGGTCTCTTTTTGCGGATTTTTTTTTCACGTAGCCGTTGTAAAACGCCTTGATAGTACACACGGTTCACTGTTTCACCTCGAGGCCAAAAAATTCAAAATGTACAATTGCATTAAAGTCGAAAAACAGTGAGAATCACTTTGATACTGGATCGAGACTGATGTGTTTTTTGAGGCGTGGAGATCCTTTGCCAATTCATTGTGATGATTGAACTTTTATCTCGATATCGTAGGCGTAAACCCAGCTTTAGTCTCCCGGTATGATGCTTTGAATGAATGTTTCATCGCCATTAGATTGTTCAAGGAGTTCCCAACAAACGCCCACACGATTTTCTTTCTGTTGTTCGGTCATCAAACGAGGAACCAATTTTGCTACAACACGGTATGTACAGTTTCGCTTACTGTACTGCCACTATGGAGGCATAAAAATTTGATTTACTTTTATGTATAGTTTCGCACTACTGTACTGCCTCTAAGATGGCGTAAAAACTTACTTCACTTTAATTAAAACAAACTTGATGAAGTGGAATGTATATTTATATAATTAAAAATGTTACTTTTAACAAAATATGCGAGACATGTTGCCTTAACAGGCCTTCGTACACATCTGCTTTTTAGTTGACCGTGCAGGGTGCAGAGGGTATAGAAAATAGATATTTGTTTTATGTTGCAGGCCTCTTAAAAAAGATCTCTCGCAATTGATGAAGTGCAAGATGAGTGCGACAGAACCGTCTTACGCTCTAACACGGTACATGTTCAATTTTTCAGTAAAAATTTCATGGTATGACCAACATTGCTCATAGAGGGCGCCACTTACGACCAATTTTATCGCGAAATTTAGTTAATAACTTTTTACCCTGTGTGTCTAACATGAAACTTGATTCAAAAACTGAAAGAGAAATCATGTTTCCATTAATTGTGTATTCTTGTTTCATTTCGGTATCTCGATCCGTTTTCGAGTAAAATCGATTTTACGAACACTATGTTTTGATAATACGAGAAATTAAAAGCGAAACAAACCAAATGTTTCTTCGTGTTATTACAACAATTAACAGTAAAACAAATGAAATTCGTAATAACGATTTAAAATCAGTGTTCGAAGAATCCACCTTTGACATTACACACTTTACACAACGTGTTCTAAGAGATCTTCGAGTTTGAAACAACATTGGGATTGCGTTTGACTTCGTTGGAAGCGATTTGCATTCTTTGCCACAACTCTTCACACGAACCAATAGATTCTTCCAAATAGAAAAATGAAGAGGATTGAAGTCCGGACTTCTGGGTGGCCAAGTAAAAATGCTTCCCCGGCTTGAAAAAGTTCAACTTTATTTAAGAAGTGACATGTGGTTCATGTACGACGGAGCTCCACTGCATTTTTCTTGGCCAGTGCGTGCATATTTAGATGCAGTTTTTCTAAATCGCTGGATTGGCCATGTAAGCATTTTTGCTTGGCCATCCAGAAGTCCGGACTTCAATCCTCTTGATTTTTCTGTTTAGTCTCGAATGAAAGATATAGTTTACAAAGAATCTATTGGCTCGTGTGAAGAGTTGTGGCAAAGAATACAAATCGCTGCCAACGAAGTCAGACGCAATCCCAATATGTTGTTTGAAACTCGAAGATCTCTCAGAAAACGTGTAAAGTGTATCAGTGTCAACGGTGGATTCTTCGAACAATTACTTTAAATCATAATTACGTATTTTATTTGTTTTATTGTTAATTGTTGTAATAACACGAAGAAACACTTGGTATGTTTCACTTTTAATTTCTCATATTATCAAAACATAGTGTTCGTTAAATCGATTTTTTTCGAAAACGGATCGAGATACCGAAATGAAACAAGTACATAATTAATGAAAAAATGATTGCTCTTTCAGGTTTTGAATCAAGTTTCATGTTAAATATACAGGGTAAAAAGTTATTAACTAAATTTTCGGTAAAATTGGTCATAAGTGGCGCCCTCTATGAGCAATGCTGAAATTACAACACGCATCTTATTCGTCGCCTAAAAAAATATAGTTTCACAAATTTTCAAGTTCCTTACCTACATATTTTCAGAATAATCGCAAAAAACGATTTAATATTTAAACTTTCAACACCCTGTATTTCCGAAACTATCAACTTTCGGATAAAGCGTGTTTGCGCCAATGGTCACCATTTCACGTATAGTATCTTCAGATTTCGACTTTCCCATTGTTAATGAATCACCCTGTATAAAAAAAGATAAAAAAAAATCCAAAAAAGCGGTGGCGTTTCTCCGGAATATATCTCTTTCACATCTTGAATTAAGAAATTTCATGAGCATCTCTTAAGTACTTAAAAATATCTGCCAGACAAATAATGGCAATAATAATAGCAAACTAAGAAAGTACAAAACAGTACAGTACAAATTAGGTAAGTACATTATTTTGTAGCTAACTAATTTAGGCGCATTTATTCCTTGATTTGCCGGCTGAGTACCATAATAATAATAATTATTATCTTTTAGACTTTTAGAGTATAGTAAAAAATACATGCAAATGCAAAAGAATTTATTACAGTTTCTAGAATATTTATGAATAAAATATCTTTTGCCTTTTAAATATGGTTGCTACTTTCTAATTCTATTTTTAACGTACAATGAAACGATTTTTCGTTACATTGCTTTACTATCTAAATTAAATGTGCTAAAAAACATTATTTATTTATCTCCAAACCTAATAGGAAACAAATGTACCTACAAGAAAATCCCGTCTGTTTTTACCCTTGTGGAATACCGTTAACGCAGATGTGACAAAAATATTTATTTTTACAAATTGAGTAACTACAGAACCTTCATAAATGTTTACAAGCCACGTGACCGCCGCGCTTAGGCAACCAACATTGCAGGGCTGGTACTATCCGTAATTCTTGTCGCTACCAAGCGTAATAAAAAATAATTTACTGTGAACAACGACAAATCGTTACGTCTCGCTGATTGGCTGAATGTAATCTCGTGAAAAACTACACCAATAACAGCCGGTGAAACAGAATGTTGTGTTTTAATGTAATCTTGATTTTAATGTTTTAATTTTGCTGACATTTAATTAGAAAATACGGCAGATGTTTAAGTTTACTATAAGAACCTTATACAAAAAGACACAACTGTCGGTCGTAGTTTGTCAACAGTTGGACTATAGACAATATAGCTTAAGCGATAAGCTATATTGTCTGTGGTTAGACAGTCGTCACCGAAACGTCAGCGGGCAGACGTGTGTAGCCTTCCATTGAGGTAGAGTAGTTTCAAAATCTCATGAGCCGCGTAATGCACGAAAGGCGTGGCGTATCCGCATAATTTTTCTAATAGGCACGTTGTGAAAACATTGACTCAGAATTAGACCACGTGCCTCATTACAACCAGAAATGAACTAAGGCGCTCGGGCATCAATAAAGTCAACTGGTGAACGTTCGTTACACATATTTTTATTACTTAAATTAAAATAATAAAGAACAGGGCATTGTATTATGATTGTAATCGGATCAAAGGCTTGTTTACCCTACGAGAGCTCGAGATAGACTGTGAATAATAGATGTAATGTTTTTAGGACGTATAATAATTTAGGCGACGGTCGGAATCATGTTTCTGCGCATATGAAAGTCAAAGCTCATAAGATTTTGAAACAACTCCACTAGCAACTTACCTTGCTGCTTGTCTGTAGAGGGACGAGAGATCTGTATGTTTTATGTTACGTAAGGCTCGATATTAACAATCATTCACACTGCAATCTCTTTAATTTTCAACCTAAATATTTTCTTTGATCAATTGCAATATCTCAAGTGAACAATAAAAGCACCGACCCGTATAAATATGTTTTGCAGTATCAGCAAATACAACTAAAAACAAAGAGTCGAAAGCAACCCCTGAACATATAATCGAACTGCTGACTTCCGCATATTTTTGTGGAGTCAGACGTATAATTGTTTTTTATAGGGCGCTGATAGACGTTAAAATACATATTAACGTCCAACAACTAGTTAAAAACACATTGATAAAGGTTTAAACGTCGCACATATGAGAAGCCAGTATCAAATGAGTCATAAAGGATCCTTTGATGACGTTACTTCCGCTATACAGTTAAAAAGTTAAAGGTCCTCTGCAAAATAAGGTTTATCTATTGTGCCTTTGGCCGCGATAACACTAAAAACTATAAAAATCCCAGTTTAAATTGACGTCAAGATATAACATTTTTAACAAAGAACTTTTACGGGCGAAAGTAAAAGACTATGATACCTCGGTCCAACTTATAAAAATTAATTATGTAACTCAGATGAAAATTAACTAGAATTTATTTTTAAATCGCTACCTTAAATTTACACCATAATTATGTGCGATTTTATAAATTCTTCAATTGATAAGTCACAGAACTCGAGGTAAAAACTCGGGAGTGAGTAGGTGGAGTTAAAACAATGTCAGCAATTCATATAAAGTTTTGTCATACATCCCTTCCTTACTGACAATGAGTCACACGACTTTCCGAAATTAAAACTTGAAATATTATATATTTATAATAATTTTTAAATTATGCATTTGTCCTCAGTATAAATTTAGTGGTTGATAACATGTCTATATTATAATATTTTCTTATTGCATTATAGGTACATTAGCTTTGCTCCAGAACGCCAGTGATGGCTGTATCCAATGGTTAACAATTTAGAATTTTGACGGAGATGATGATCACGGCCTACAAATAAAAAAATTACTAATGAATATCTCCTCTCGTTTGAATTGCATGAATTAGGGGTTTAGGAAAAATTCTCCATTTTATATGACATTCTACCAATGTATCCGCCGTGCTTTGTTGGGACCATCATTTTTGTTAACAGAACTCTCGAGTAGAAATAAGACATATTCGTGGTTATAGTGGTTTTAAATCTTTCCCATGTTTATATTTTTAAAGTAGCATGGGTTTTAAAGTTGCTAAGCCGTGGTCTATGTATATGCTCGCTGTCAGTTACAAACTTATATTGTACTTAGTCTTAGCTTGGAAGCTTTGACCTACCCCCTAGAGCTGGGCTCTCTGGGGCGGATCCATTATCACAATCACTAGATCTAACAGTATCACTGTAAAAGAAAACTGTGTTCAATTTATAAATAATTTATACAGACGTTGAATATATAGAGATTTGAATAAACCCCCACAAAACGTAACGTCTAAAAAACCTTATGGTCCCGGAAATGCCTTCATTCCTCTTCCAATCCATATTATTTAAAAGTGATTGGAAATCATTCTGAAGAGGTTCCAAATAACGCGTCCACGATCATCGAAAACATAATTACTCACTATTTTGTCCATATAAGTATTAACAATAAATCGAAGACAATTCTTTGGTTTGACATTACCGTGGGGATTCTCTTCGAAATATAAATGTAAGTTAGGTGAATTAGGTACACCGTCTCTTGTAAGTCAGGATTCATATACATATAAAAAGTGATTTTTCAACAGATGTGTAAAAATGAACGAACACATTCATGTGGTACTGGATAATCTTGTGGTGCACAAGATATACTTTCTACATATGCAAAAGATAATCTCATTATTAACTGGATCTAATTCATTGTCTATGTATATGTCGTATTGCATCTTTCTAGCCTTTTTCGTTTTTTATATAATAAGTTTCCTAAAACATTATTTTGTAAAACATATTGACAAATAAATTTGTCGATGAAATCGATAAAAAAATTAAAAAATGCTATCAGTAAATAGTTCAGAATAGAAACAAATTAAGGCGAAATTTGATAACGAACAACTTGTTGAAGAGAAATTTTTTATTTTCAGTCTGATGTCATCGATGAAAAACTGACTTTTTTTAAATTTCAGATTTTTGTTTGAAGTATAAGTAAGCTGAAGCATTCTGCATAATCATCACAAACAGAAAAATGAACCGTATCCAGAAATATGAAAATCCAATATAATATAAAAAACAAAACACAAGACAGAAATGAGACAACCCCCAAATCTAAAGCTAAAGGCTGTGAGGCAGGGGGCTACAATTGAAAAAACGTGGACAAACGCCCATTATCCATCGACATTGCCAGTGCCGACGCCAGTGATCGAACCCGGACCAGAATAGGAAGTCTGGCCGAGAAATGCTTACCATCGCATGCTCGACCGACTACGCTACTGTGGTGATTAAATATGGCGCCCATAATGTGGAATCTAGAATTTTAGGGAGGGTAGCTTAAAAAGTTACAGCACTTAGGCCCCATTGGGCCCAACGTACTTTCTCTAATTAGGAGCTTAATCCTCCTGAGCCGCTAACCAACCTATTAAAAAGAAAAAGGTGGTGACGCTGCTCAGGGGGTTCTCTCTAATATAGGCCATAGAAGGCTAACGTTCTCTCAACACGAACTCTCTTGTTGACGAGACGGCAGCACATATAATACTATCTCGTCTTCCTGTTCACAACTCCTACAAAGAGGCGTTTCACACTTCCTCATGTTGTGAAGGTGCTTCCTTAGCCAACAGTGTCCAGTTTGAATACCTGTCACCAGGCGAAGATTTGACCTAGACATAACCAGGTATTTTTTGGTTGTGGCCTTGCTAGCGTATTCTAGGAACTCCTTAGCCAATTGAGAGCTATTTGTTTCATCCCACCGTTTCATAAACTCTGTTTGGGTATTTTCTTTAATAATTTCAACAAGTGCTGACAGCGGAAGCATACTGGAGGGACCGTGTCCAAAAATATTGAGTTCCGATGCACTCCTGGCTAGCTTGTCAGATTCTTTATTTCCATTGCACCGCTCGCTCGTGTCCCATGACCCATACATACAGGGTGATTCAGAACTTATCAAAAAAAGTAAAAATTCTGGATGTACAGGGGACCCTTACAAATACAATTTTGTAAAGAAAAAATTCAAAAAGGGCAGTTCGAAATTGATTTAAAAATATACTTCTGCACTCCACTGGAAACTGGTCCACTGTAAAACCTGACCTCGCACAATGTGACCGGCATGGCGGTGTGATAAAAACGGACAAAAACTTTCGCAAGGAAAGAATTTTATAGCAATTATTTTATATCGGCAAATTCAAATGCTTTTGCCTTTATTAATTATTAATAAAATTAATTTGTGTTTTTAAATAATAAAATCATTTGACATACCCGATGTTACAACAACAATTGTTCAAAATTTTATCCACTAACGTGTAAACACATTTGGGTCCGTCTTACTCACTTTCTACGAACTAACACAAATGATATCTTGCTTCACTACACTATAACACAAATGCTTCACCATAGTACAAATGTTGTCTTGCTTCACCAAAAATTAAAACGATATCCATCAACTCTGAGTTGCTATACACGCAAACCATTTTTGACACTAACTACTAAAAATCTGTTGTAAACACCACAGATAACAGGTAAAAACTACCGCAACGAGGGATTTCAGTATTAGGAGTCACATGGCTCCCAAGCGTATTGCGAATGACGCTAGGGACTACAGTTGTCCAGCTATGTAGTAGTTGAATGTACTATAACTTCAATATTTTTTTTCTCGGAAACTAAATATTTTACAAAATAATTTTTTTACGTTATTAACTCCATTTCTCATGCCGCATCTATTCCCAAATTTTTCTGGATAAGTTGTGAATCACCCTGTATATCATATTGGAAACTAAGGCCACAACCAGTGTCAGGTAGGATTCCCACACTAACCTAATAATTATCTTATTATTACGTAAGATCAGTAACCCTGCTTGTCTTCTGTCTGTATAGGTTCTGATGGTTTTACTCGCAATGCGCTTACGGGCAATTTATTTGGCTGCTAACCTAACCTAACCTACTAATTCCGCTTGTATCAAAGTAGCATGCACATCCATTGCCCACCTTATATCGGATATGCAGGTATCTAGAATAAATTCTACATCCTGCACCTTCCTTCGTTTTTTATCCGTCCGTGAAGACATTTATTACATCCGATCTCCTCCTGTATCTTAAAGAGTATTATGTAGAGTCTATCACATGCAAACTGGGGAGAAAAACTGTCAGTGTCTACCTGCAAAAGGGACATCTTCCTGACGACCCCATTCCATAGGCGACTCCTAACGTCTCCATATCCTACATATGATTTGAAACCAACGTTCTTGAGGCCCAAGCATGGTTATCAACGCCACTTCTCTTAGATAGATATCCAGAGATGGCAGACACAGCATTACCTCCATTGCTATGGTGGGTGTTGGTCGCATAGCTGCAGTTATGCTTATTCAGGCAATCCTTTGTACCTGGCTGAGCCTTTGTTTAGTTGTCATCTGTTGATGTTTCAATCACCAGACGACAGCCCCGTAGGCTAACATTGGACTCACAATGGTGGCTTCCATAATAAAAAGGCATGCATGCGTTTAAATCCACCTCTTTCGTTTTTGATTAAACAAATATAAATAAAAATTTTGTTTGTCGGTAACTTCAAAATGAAAAAGGCAGGTCAAATTTCTGTTCGACAACTTAATCGTCATCAAATGTCTTAAAGTTGCCCTAACTTGACCAATTTTATACATCTTAAAATAACCGATATCCCAGTGATGCGATTCGAAAAATTAACACTTGTACATACACGTCGTAACCGGACGTCAGCAAAATGTCACATGAAAATCTTGGAAAAGAAAGTAGTATTTAAAAAAGCATAATTAGGTTATACGTTGTGAAATTGCTTTATCATGATACGTACAAGTAACCATTTGACATAGTTTTATTTTATTCTTTTGTACGGGGCTATTTCCTCTTAGACTCGCGAGATAGGATATATTAAGCCTTTTTCCATCCCAATCCTTTTTGCCGCCTCACTAAATTAATATTCATTTTCTTGTATAACCATTCAAGTCGTTTCCATTCTTTCAGTAGCTTTATCGAAGAGGGTAATTCGCAGAAATGTGTACCAGCCGTGAGACACACTGTATTGTGATGGATTCAATATTGCAATCGGTCTGTCGCTGAGCGAGTAAGATAAATAGTCCAACATCCGATTCATTAAACATTCATCGATGGGATGGAGTTGTCTTACCCCTATCAGGCTGTTCCTCTACTTTTATTTAGAGCTAAGGTCCTCGAACTTTTTAAGACACTGAAGGATTTACGGGGCAAAGTTTATAACTGATAAATACAGGTTGTTTACCAGTGGCACAAAATGTGCCTCTCTCCAACAAAATTCATTTCGAACACCTTTCACAACCTCCGGTTGAATTGACTTGAATTTTTTTATAAGACACAAAATCATTGCCTTAGAAATGTTCTATTTTGCTGTAATAGAAAACATAGTCCCAAATAATGCGAAATCTGTACGCCACTGATTTTTCTGAATTTTTGCATGAATTTCTAATTCCTAACATTGTGTAGGTGAAATCAAATTTTTAGAAAAAAATTATCGTCGTGGAAACTTCATCAATGATTTATTAGCGTTTTATTTAAAATTGCATTTCTAATAAAACTCCTTTTTTCAAATAGCAAAAATAATAATAATTCGAGGAGAATGATCCATTTTCAAAGTAGAAGTGCATAAAAGAGT
This sequence comes from Anoplophora glabripennis, assembly GCF_000390285.2. Lineage (NCBI taxonomy): Eukaryota > Metazoa > Arthropoda > Insecta > Coleoptera > Cerambycidae > Anoplophora > Anoplophora glabripennis. The sequence goes on from NW_019416413.1 coordinate 221,018, forward strand.
TTTTTTTCTCAGAACTACTATTAGGAGTTAAGAGTAATGTTGTTTTGTTTTCTATTTTGTGTTATGTAAAGTGTGTTTGTCAAATTTTGTTAGTGAAAATTACATTAGCAGACAGCAAGATTTTCTAGGTTCTTATTTTAAAAATATGGACGGTTCTAACATAGTAATTATATCCAATTAAAAATTAAAACAAAAAATGGTGGAGGCGCCGCTCGATGTGCACTGTGACATAAAATCACAAATATTTCCTAAACTGTTAATTTTACCGAGTTGAACCAAGAGGGTATTATCGTTGGCAAATTATTCAGGAAACTTATTTTTGATACAGGCGGCAGATTGCGATCGTCATCTATGCAAAAATTCTGGGTTGTTAATCATTGGGCATAGTCCGCCCCTGGCGTTCTGGGCATAATGAGGTTTCTCTTACACCATCAAAAACAAACTGTATGCATGTGTTATCGATCACCAAATTTGGATCATGCTGAAGTTAATAGTTTAGAGCTGTAAATAAGTTTTAATTTTCACCTTTGAGGGGCCGTCACTTTTTAACGAAGACCCATATGAAAAAAAAATTGTATGAAGAACCATACATAACATAGACTGAACTGTAGAGGCAAGGCAGCGAAGTCAACCGTTAGCCTAACTTCAGCCCAGCCAGCCTCGCGCTCTCAGTCGCTGGTAGACATTGTTGCTATTTTATTAAGTATATTGTTTTTATTTGTGCAATCATAGGGAAGTGTATCGTTGACGATTGTAATAGCAGATCTGATCACAATAGTGCTGAAATTTCATTCTTTAGGTAAGTAATAATACAAAAATATTTTATGGTATTTCGACGGCTTCGCGCAGCATTCTCCGTCTCAAATCCACTTCTTTCCATTGTTGGCTTCATGTTTTTTAGTGCTCACGTTATTAACTGCTGTAAATATACAGGCTCATATTATCAGCCGGCTATTTACAATTAGTTTTTTGTCACAATTGGTGTTTATTTTCATGATGGCTATTAAAAATAATTATTTTTATTTATATAAATATTGAACGCTCAACATATAATTTCAATAATAAACATACATTAATGTTAATTTACAGGTGATTAGTTACTGAATAAAATTGTATTACCCATTTTCTTGTTTTTATTCTCAGGTTTTCTAAGAGGGTGGAAATGAAATTGGAATGGGTCAAAGCCGCTAAGAAAAAGGATTGAGCGCCCACAAATCATCTGTAATATGTTCTTTACCTTTTCAAGAGAAGATTATTATTATTAATAAGAACGGCGTTAGAAATTTATCCAAAAATGCAGTGCCAACTTTAAACTCGCCAAGAGTGGTAAGCAAACTGTTTTACTTAATACTTTTTGTGTTATAAATAATATTCTTTTTGTAGTTTTCATCAGATATAGGAACTCAAATGCCAAAAGAAGAATGAATTTAACAGCAGTGATACCGAAGAACCGCAGTTTCTAACTTCACCATGTTCAACATTTGAGTCTAGCAGACCGTCGCCGTCGACTTCACAATCATTTTTTTCTAATGTTGGTACACCATCAAGGTTAAGCCTTTCAGATAATGAAATGGTTGTTACAAATGATGTAAAGAAAAAAATTAAACAGGTGGTCAGACGTCTTTCCTTTATTTCAGAAGAACGTAGAAGTAAACAAAAAATTGAGACTTTTACATTTTAAATAAACTTAATGAGGAAAAATTAATAAATAATGATGAAAAGACAATGTTATCCTATTTTGGAAATATTTTTGAGAAAAATCTCTAAAAGCAAAGGTCACACAGTGAAAGGATATTCCCCCAAACTACGTGGTTTTGCTCTTACTCTCCACTACTACTCACCAAGAGCCTATGAATATGTACGGGAAATATTTAATACCTGTTTACCTTACCCAGGAACTTAAAGAAAATGGTATCGAAAAATAAATGATGACGCTTGTTTTACAGAAGAAGCTTTCTAAGCCCTAAAAATAAAATCTAGATTATGGAGCGGCTAATGATATGGACATGGACAACCAGCCAATTGCAAAAGGAGCTGTTTCTTTTAAATTCAATTAACGAGACATGGAAACTACCCGTATTATACTTTCTTGTTGATGGTGTTACAGGTAACCAACGCGCATCTTTAGTGCGTCAATTTTTAGAAGAAGCTCACAAATGTAATGTCGAGGTAGTATCCTTAACATTTGACGGTTATGCTGCTAATATTTCTATGATTAATATTTTAGGTTGTTCTCTTAAAACTAATAATTTTAAGACTAATTTCGAACACCCTGTCACTAAAAAGATATTGTAGTTTTTCTAAATGCTTGCCATACATATGTTAAAATTAGTGAGAAATTGTTTAGACTTTAAAAAAAATTTGGTTGATATACATAATAATCCAATTAAAAGGAGTTATTTAGAGAAACTCAATTATATTCAGACTGAAGAAATTCTGCATTTAGGCATAAAGATGCGAAAATAACATCCATAACAAATTAAATGAAGATTTAAATTAGCAAAAGTGTTGCCGATGCAGTAATGTTTTGTAAGAATTTAAAAATAGATGAATTTGATAATGTGGACGCTACCACAAAATTTATTAATATAAATATTAATAATATTTATTAATTTATAACGTGTAGCTAATAATCAAATATTTTCATTTTTAGTTGAAGCAAAAAATTATTTGTTAAATTTAAAATCAGTTGATAACGTTCGTTTAGTTGAATCGGGTAGAAAAATAGGCTTTATTGGTTTCTGTTGCTGTATTGATAGCACAATAACATTATTCCAATATTTAGTGGAAACAGAAGATGCTATTGAATTTCTCCTAATGTACAGTCAGTCAAGATTACTTGGAACTTTTTTTGCAATATAAGGCAGCAAGATGGGAATAATAATAATCCGACGGCTAGGCAATTTAAGGCTTCCTATAAAAAAATATTAACTCATTTAGAGCTGAAAGAGGCATTTTCAGAAAACGGTATACCACTACAACAAATTACAGTTTTAAATTGCAGCTCAGCCGTCGAAAGAATTAATTTTACTTGCGATAAATACAGATCCTTAAATATACAAGAAGAAAGTGATAGGAAAGAGGAACAATTTTCATTTAATATATCACTAGAATCTGTTCATTTGTCTGAATATAGTAAATATATTATAACTTACATTGCAGGTTTTGTATTAAGGAGTTTATCAAAACAAATAAAATGCGAGAGCTGCGTAAATAGCTTAGTATCATCTGACAATAATTTTTGATGATATAATGATCTCATTTTTATCAAAGATCGAGGTGGTTTAATTTTTCCTTGAAAAGATGTTGTGATTTGTGAAGAAACCGAAAAAATAATAAAACTGTTGAAATTTAAAAAAATCGAATTTCATATCACATTTTTTAAATGTAAACTTATTTAATAATCTATATCAACACCAGTTTGATAATTTTCAGAATAATTGTAATCATATGGTAGAACTTATTAGAGCTATTTGCGAAAAATATGTATATAATAAGAATAAATCACAAAACAAAAAATATTTAACTCGTAAAAGTTACATAACGACATGTACTAAATAAAGTTACAATATTTAAAGGCCAATAAAGAAGTAATATTAGAATTTTATTTTTTATCCAAATTTTAAAAATCTTAAAAATATATTTAGCAATTAATTCAATATTTATATTCGTATATTAAAAATATATGCCGTTACATTTTGCATTATTTGTTATTATCATGTTTCCTTTCATATCTGTTAATAATATATTAGGTATTTTATTGACACCGACCCTGCTCTTGATAGGCGGGGCCAAACTTCCGCACACACTTCACCGCCTTCCTCACTTGACTTCACAGGTACTGTTATATTGTATTGAAAGCGTACAGTCTATTTGATCTGTATGAAAAACTGATATTATTTTATCCTCACCTATTTGTACTCGATTTTTTTCTATCAAGTACCGGAACACCCTGTATAATTAGACTTATGCCATACCATTTCCTGAACTTGAAGTAAACAATTAGTCCACAAACTATTGCTACTATTATTCATATTATAACTTGCAGTTTGTTAAAACGAAAAGTAACATTTCCTAGAATATGTTTGTTATACTTCTTCATTCTTATATGAATTTCGTATAAACACTGTTTGCTGTTCGCAAAAATAGCAAACAAATTTATTTGGCAACAGAAAAAAGTGGCTCTTATAATAGAAAATAATAATACAGTCCTTCTTTCAAAAAGAAAGTCATCCTTTTTCAAAATTAACATTCGCTTTTACAATTGTACAGACAACAAACGTTGCCCTGATTTACCTAAGCCATATTGCAACTAGCGGCCCTTATGAGTTGCGCAAAAATTTGCTGGAAAAAAGGCAAATGCAAAAAGTCTAAAATTAACTTTCGAAAGTATTAAGAAATTTCAAAATAATTTAATGTTATACACCTTATATATCTTAAGCGATCTATATTGTTTAAGGTATGTTTAACCCATCTGTCAAATTTTAGTCTCTAGTATTTCCAGATCGGAGTTTCTTAGTGAATCACCTTGTATATAAAACACAAGTTTCTAAAACTACACAAACACTTTACGTCGGGTGTTGGTGCCAACGAAATTTTTTTATGTTCAAATTCACAACCTCGATCCCTCCACACGTCTTAACACGTTAAAAAATTTTTGTTTTGTTATTGTATAGTGCATCTATTAGAAGTATTATATTATAGTAGTGTGGGGTGAAGGTAGTAGAAGGTTCCTGGCGTCCTAATGGCCTGCTAATAATTGAAAAGAACAAAATTGTACTATGGTGAAGTACAATATTGGATGTAATATATCGAAAACAAAAATTTATTGTTTCGACGAATAATGGATAAATGAGGACATGCAATCTCCACGGATTGACAAGATTTAAATATGAATAGTAGACCCATCAGATGCTCAACATTACCGCGGATGGGTACCGACTTTTACTCCACCATTTTTCATTACCAGTAACAATATATGATAAACAGAGTCAATTCCCGAGCTGATTAATGTAGATCATCATGAAATAAAGTATTCAAACGATCTTCATCAGTCAGAAAGTTTTTCTGAAAGGAAGAACAGTTCATGTCAAAACGTCCCTTTTTGAAACACAAACCATTTTTATGTAATATTTTTGTGTAATAAAAAGATGTGTCTACTTGAAAGTCTATTTTCCTTTAAAATTCAAAGACTAATTTAAACAATAATGTAGCATTAAAACAATGTTTATGTATGTCTAACAATTGATTTCCAAGGCACTCTTACCATGGAAACCAAAAACGCTCTGAACTTATGTATTATCGCAATACTTGACCTTTTTGGAAATATTAACAGATTTCCTATCTATTATGAGCATTCTCATCCAATATAGGGTTCCTCTGTTGGAGAAATATACCACAATGTTTTCTCGAGATTGACCCCCACACCATTCTTTTACTAAGTTCAGATCTGTTTGCATGAGCTCTGAAAGTGTATCTAAAAGTTTGTGCGCATCCTTCCCCCTTTATATGTTCTACTGTATCTCTTTAAGAAATTGTTTCGATAATGTCATAAATGTGCAATAAACCAAAGTATTTTATTTTGTACTACATCCTACGTTGATTGTCCGCATACTATCACGTACATGTATTTTAAGAGCTAAATATTGAAATATACTCTAGGAATATCAAAGGAAACGGTAAAATGGACAACTAAAATGAAGTTCGCATTGTGTTGGAATATATATTTCGTCCAATCCGTTAGCCGAATTCCTGATGTCTCGCTTCCTCTGCTTCACGCCTTTCGCGAAATTCAACAATTGTATTTTCCATTTGTTACTTGCATATCCATCGTTTGAAATGAAATCATCAAATGAAGATTGATAGTGGTTTTGTTACACTGGGGTAAATCAAATATAAGCAGGAACTTTTTCTTTTAAACTTACTGTAGAAGAATTGAAACTAGAAATATGTACAGTTAAGCCATTGAATATTTACGTTCACGTCATCAACATACTATACAGGGTGTCTCATAATTAGCTGCCAACCCTGAATAGGCCGATTCTATGATCAAAACTAAGTAAAAAAGTTCATATGGCCATGGGTCCGGAAATGCTTCCTAAGGGCACAGGGACCCATTGAAGAGGGAGGAATGGAAATCATTTTTTTGCAATATCTCTCAATCGCGTTGTGATAAATGAATGAAATTTGGTATACACAGCTAAATTTTGATGAGCAATTTGATGGACTAATCCATTTATTTCCACAAGGTCCATTGGGGTGGGTACGGGGGGGCCCTTGGTACTTTGCGTGTGTAACTTTTTCATCTTTGACTTTTTAACAAATTGGACAGCAAATTCCGTTTTCCCGAACTGTTTTACGTTAAAAAGGTACTCTTGTTTCAAATCGTTATCTTTAACGGTTTCTGAGAAAATCGCTCTTGAATTAATCCCACTTTGGTCAATTTCATAGTAATTTAAACAAAAAAAATTTTTTTGTTTAAATTTAATCTAATTTTAATAAAAAAATAATAATAAAAAATTAAATTAAATAAAAATTAATCCTTTAAATGGAAAAAAGAGGAAAAGAAAATTATTATTATTATTTTTTGTTTAAATTACTATGAAATTGACCAAAGTGGGATTAATTCAAGAGCGATTTTCTCAAAAACCGTTAAAGATAACGATTTGAAACAAGAGTACCTTTTTAACGTACAACAGTTCGGGAAAACGGAATTTGCTGTCCAATTTTGTTAAAAAGTCAAAGATGAAAAAGTTACACACGCAAAGTACCAAGGGCCTCCCCGTACCCACCCCAATAGACCTTGTGGAAATAAATGGATTAGTCCATCAAATTGCTCATCAAAATTTAGCTGTGTATACCAAATTTCATTCATTTACCACTACGCGATTGAGAGATATTGCAAAAAAAATGATTTCCATTCCTCCCTCTTCAATGGGTCCCTGTGCCCTTAGGAAGCATTTCCGGACTCATGTTCATATAAACTTTTTTACTTAGTTTTGATCATAGAATCGGCCTGTTCAGGGTTGGCAGCTAATTATGAGACACCCCGTATATAAAAGACAAATGTTCATTTATTGATCAACGTGAATTAAGTAGTGGTAGAAAAAAAGACAAGCAATCGCCTTCATGTGTTGTGCAACTGATACTATTCCGACATAGGTTATTAATGGTCCTGATGAATGAGAAAGAGATAGACCATTTTCTGTAAGTTCTATGGTTACTTCAGTAAATCGAGGTTAATTTGTTTGGTTTTCGTGGATTCTAAACTTTTGTTACGATACAACAAATCACAAAACATGGTTTCATTATACAAATGTTAATCCTCACTATTTCTAAAAATAACGGTAATTCCTGAACACAACCACAGATTTGAGACAGATTACAAGACAATATATTTAAGTTAAGATTTTCTATAATGTATACTACTTCAGATTCGTTGAGTATGAATTTCACTCTTTCCAGAAATGTACTAGTTCGTAATATGTGTTGATTACCTCCACCTTGAATATTATCGTCATGATGCTCATCCTTGGTTAGAATAAATGTTGTTTTGACGATTCTTATTCTACTAAAAGTTTTCTGTAAGTTTGTAGACCCATTTGTTAGAAACAATTCCCTTGAAATGTTCTTAAAATATTGGCTGGGTTATTATTCATATCCCTTTTGTTAGGAATTATGAGAGGACGCGAACAATCTCTTACTCTTGATCCAGAGACAACAGTGCATTAATATTGTATCTACCTATCATTATCGTCTCAAGCTCATGCTGTACATAACTGCTCCATAAAATGCATAATTTTGTATTTAATTCTTTTGTTGTAACATTGTAACTTTATCGTCGGAACAGTCGGAGATGGAGGATAATTAAAATTGGACAAATCTATCATTTGATAAACAAAAAGGAAATCGATAATACTTTCCTTAATTCAGAAACTTTGTTTTTCAACTTTGGTACAATCTTTTTCCGATTTTATTTGAGGAGCTCTAATAAAACAGAAAACACTCTCGTAAGACTAATTTCAATAGCAACCAAATTTTTAAGTCTTTCGGATCATGATACAGGGTGATTTCACTTTAAATACAAAAACTGCAGGAGTAGATTTATTATCAAAAAATAAGTAGGGCTTGCTCTATAAACTTTTTACTCGGTATTCGAGATACAGGGTGTCAAAAATTACAAAAAATATATTTTTTTTCTATTTCATAATGCGCTGACGGATTGAATGAAATTTACTACAGGCTCTTTATTGAATTTAATAATAACCTGTGGCTTTAACCAATGGCGTCCTACACGAAGTGCTGCCCCATTTTCCTAGGAAAAAATACGCCACTATCGGGTTTTTGTAGAAATAATGTTACAATTAGGTTCTGTTCCGTTAAATAAATGAAAAATGTTTCTCGATGATTTTTAATAGTAGCAACCGTTTGGGAGATATTTGGTCTTGCTTTTACGTTTTATTGAATTTTCCTTATAAATTAATCCGCTTATTTGATGAAAACCTCCTGATTTTAACCAGTGACGTGCTACTAAAACGTCCGCCAACTTTTTCCAAGAAAAGAATACGCCCTGCCAATTTTGGATGTACAGGGGACTCTTACAAATACAATTTTGTAAAGAAATAATCAAAAAGGGCAGTTCGAAAATGATTCAAAAATACACTTCTGCACAACACTGGAAACTGGGCCACAGTAAAATCTGACCTCGCACAATGCGACCGACGCGACATGGCGGCAGTGTGATAAAAACGGACAAAAACTTCGCAAGGAGAGAAATAAATAGAATTTTATAGTACCTATTTTATATCAGCATTTGCCGCTATTGTTATTACTAATTAATAAAATTAATTTGACATAGGTACCTGATGTTAAAAACATCTGTTCAAAATTTTATCCACCGACGTGTAAACACATTTTGGTCCGTCTACTCAGTTTCTATGAACTAACACCTTGTCTTGCCATAACACAAATGTTGTCTTGCTTCACCATAAATTAAAACTATATCCATCAACTCCGAGTTGCTATACATGCAAGCCATTTTTGACACTAACTACTAAAAAACTTTTGTAAACACTATAGCAAAGACTATTGTAAAATCGTATTTAAGTATTCGGAGTCGCTGACTCCATTTCTCATGCCCATCTATTCCCAAATTTTTTTGGATAAGTTGTGAATCACCTGTATAATATTTCTCTACTGTGTGTTTCAAAAAAATGTGTTTCATCGCTTTAAACAACATTTCCATAAGTTCCGTATAAGTGCCAAAAAAGTAATGAGATATGTTTCATATTTGAATTTATTTTAACAGAATAAATATTAAAATAAAATAAAAGTTTTTTAAATATAATAAAGAGATATATTGTGTGCGAATAAATTAAAATTGCGAATTCAGTAAAATATTTAAAAAGTAATGCGGTTCATTGCAAAATCTACCATTATGTTCAAATTGTTTAAAAAAATCCATTACCAAGCCAAATAAAATTAGTGTTAATTAAAATTATCAGTTATTAAAAGTACGTATTATTATGTATAGGTCGATATGTAAATATTTAATTTCAATTACAAAACGTGTATTTGTTTTGCATTTGTGATTATGATATATAATTCTAATTTAATAAACCACAGCTACTGATGGTAATAATCGTTTTTTCAGAGGAACACAAATACGCAGCATTAATAATAATACAATTGACAGTTGAAATTATAACATAAAGAATTATCCACAATATCAGATGACCTAATATAGTTATAATGAGGTAGTATAGTATTGTTTTATTAAATTTTCAATGGCATTCCTATTAAAATGGATATATTGTTATTTATATTCGAAATATGGAACATCAAAAAATATCTCACGGAGCTGACTTAATTCCATATTAATTTAATATAATAGCGATTTATATTATTTTCAATAAATTATTTATATCAAATAGGATGCGACAGAAAATACCAACTACATAGAAAGTTGTGCTAGCTTTGTCCGTTATGTTTACTAAACCTTAAAAACAACCAATATTTTAACTATACAGGTTGTCCGCGTTTTTTATAGCGGGACTTTCACAACTTGTACTATTCCTTTAAAAAAAGTATGTAAACATATATGTATAGATGCGTCATTTTCGATTTACAGAGTGTTCAAGTTTAAAATGAGAATTGATTTTTTATTCGTAAAACGAAAACCCCTTTTTAGACTTTATTGAAACTTGGCAACTTTGTAATAATAATACTCATTTTCTCACATAATTTAATTTGTCCTATTTTCTCCAGTGGCGTCACAACAAGATACCAGCTTGATAAAAATAGAAAAAAATATGGTACGCCACTGCTTTTTGGTAAGTTTGAAATTTTTCTCAGATTTAGCTATCAAAAATACAACTTTTTTGTTATTTACTTTTTTCCTATCTCGCTTTGTTTAGACAGAAATAAAACTTTTTGTTTCACACAGTTTATTGTAAGATAATAAAAAAAAAATAAACAACACGTTATGGAAAAACAAACTTTTTATATAAATATACCTCAAAGGAGCTGTTCGAAATGCCCGCCATTTATGTGTATCAAAAGTATGGATACCCCTGAATAACTTTTTTGTGAAGCTCTTGTCAAAAAATTCTCAAGTGTAGAAATTAGTTTTAAGAATACCTACTGTTTGTATAAATATACAATTTGTAAAAGAAATTTCACATAGACTGGAATTGTTAAGAATCTTCCAGTAAGTACATCGGTACATTCCATGACAGTCGGCTGTTTCACAAATATTTATATAAACAAAGCCGCAGAACAGTCGAGTGTCCAGCTCTAAGCTAGTTCTAGTGGAACTAAAAAAACTGTAAAAAAAGTCCAATTCTATTTTAAAAATAAGAGTTGTTAAAACATGGAAAATTACATTAAAGAAGTAACATAAAAAACCTAAGAAATGATATAAATAAATCAAAGCGAAGTGTTCACGTGAACAAAGAGATTACCTGAGTGATATTCAAAAACCAACTACGGTGATAAGTCAGTCTAAAATAAATTAAAAATCAAGAAAGAATATTTAACAAACAAGTGTATCAGTTGTCAAAAACTGGAATCCCAGGAAGACTACGGAAGAGCGATACAACCAAATACAAACCAGGACAGGGACAAAACTGGAGACTGATGTAAAAAGTGAATGTCAATCAAAATTTGTTATTGTAAATTTAGAATAAACGTAGCTAGAAGTTAGGGACGATACGTTTTTGATAATTGAATGTTTTCCAAATTATTTTCATATAACAAAATCATTACTGAAAATATAAAAAACCATTTCTTTTTGCTATCAAAATAAATAAACATAATAAAATTTAAAAATACTCGTATATCTAAAACTAAAATTTAGATTCAAAAACAAAATTCAAGAAAACCAAGCAATTTTTTTCTGTGGGAAGAATTCGTTCCTGAGAGAAAGAGTGTAAATAAGCAAAACAAAATACAAACTCGTATTTATTTTTTTAATTTTTATTTAGAAATAAATACAAATCCACACAAATACATCCTGAAAGTTCCAAAACTATATACATATATTATTCACATTCTTAATTTTATAAGTTAGTTGGCTTTCGACACGATTTATTTATTATTTGAATAAAGTCTAAACATATTTACACAAATACCCTTCAAAAAGGTGAAATTCTTTGAATGTAACCCACTGCCTGAGAAAATGTTTTAAGTAGAGCGAAAATTTCATAAACCAGATTTTACCAGTAGGATGATACAGAAATACATATAACAAGCTTAGGTTTTCAAGCGGATAACTTCATACCTCGTATCGAAAATGGGAGACGTGAGAAGAATCATTTTTAGGAATACTTGCTTTGTCGTTAGTTCTTTGAGAAATATTAAGATGACTGAGATATACAGGGATGGCCAGAAGTACGGAATAAAATTCATATCTTTTGAATGAGCTATTTTTTTTAAAACGCCGAAACACGTTAACTGATTTTGATTTTTTCCCATTTCGGTTATATAATAATTAATTTTTCTTCAACCCCCTAACCCCCAGCTACCCCTACTTTTTTTTTCAAATGGAAACATAAGGCATGAGTGAGCTCGTTGAAAAGCTTATAGAAAACCGAATCCAGCCATACCAAATAAACAAGTTTTATTTTTTCAATAGCAAGGTTTTTAGGGTTGTATAAAACACCTACTTAACAAGTGAAATAAAATTTAATTATCTTCAGTGTTATCCTCCATGAATTTGCACAGAATAAAATAAAGAATTTGAAACTGTACCTATCACTGCTAACGCAAAAAAGATATATTTTTTATGTTGCGTTTTTTTGGCACCACTTACTTGCCAGGCTTTCTGGTTAATTTTTCGCTTTAGTTGTAAATTGGAGTTCGAAACGTTACTATTGTGTCAAAATCAAGTTATTTACTGAATTGCAATGGTATTGTCGGAAAGGCAACGCATCGAAATCTTGATATTGCTTGGATGTGGAGACAAAATAAGAAGTCAGGCTGAAGTGCGCGATTTATTTAATGCGAAATATCCCGAAAACCAAATCTCGCAAGGGACAGTTAGTAAAATATTTCACAAATTTGAGGAACACGGTACAGTACAGACTTTGCCCAAAACTGGACGGGCACGTGCTTTGAATGAAGAAAAGAAATTAGACATTGCATTAGAACTTGTTGAAAATCCTCATACTTCAACTGTTTCATTGGCCCGCAATCACGATGCTTCTCGAACTGCAATTCGAATGTTTCTGAAACAAGAGAAATACCACCCCTATAAGGTATGTCTTGTCCAAGAGCTTTTGGAAGACGATTATGATAGGCGATTACAATTTTGTGAGGAAATGATGAGACGGTGTGACGACAATAATGGTTTTCAACGAGACGTACTTTTTTCGGATGAAGCTACGTTTTATTTAAATGGAGTGGTTAACAGGCACAACTATCGCTTTTGGTCCCAGGAAAATCCACACTGGACATGCGAATCGCATACGCAGCATCCACAAAAAGTTAATGTATGGGCAGGTATCATCAACAACAGAATCTTGGGCCCATTCTTTTTTGAAGAAAATCTTACTGCCGCACGCTACCTGGATTTCCTAACATTTGACCTGATACCTGCTCTAGCTGTGATTTTCCCTCATGAAATTGATCCAGATATACCGAATGAAAGAATTTGGTTCCAACAAGATGGCGCTCCCCCACATTTTGGTATTGATGTTCGAAGATACTTAGATGAAATGTTTCCAAATCGCTGGATTGGTAGACGGGGTACAGTTGAATGGCCGCCAAGATCCCCCGACTTAACACCCCTGGATTATTTTCTTTGGGGATATTTGAAAGAAAGAGTCTACCAGGACAGACCGGATAATATTGAGAATTTAAAGAACAAGATTAGGGCGGAGATGCATAATTTACCAGCTGAAGTCATTCAGAATGCTGTGGACAGCTTTTACTATCGTCTTGGAGAATGCCAAATAGTGATTGGAGGACATTTTCAGCATTTGCGACATTGAGTTTATTTTTGTAAATTATCTAGTTGTTTCAATTTGTAAATGAAAAGAAATATGTTATTGAAAAAATAAAACTTGTTTATTTGGTATGGCTGGATTCGGTTTTCTATAAGCTTTTCAACGAGCCCCCTCATGTCTTATGTTTCCATTTGAAAAAAAAAGTAGGGGTAGCTGGGGGTTAGGGGGTTGGAGAAAAAATTAATTATTATATAACCGAAAGATGGGAAAAAATCAAAATCAGTGAACGTGTTTCGGCGTTTTAAAAAAATTGACTCATTCAAAAGATATGAATTTTATTCCGTACTTCTGGCCATCCCTATATACATAAAATACAGTGCAAGAATTAATTAAGTCTCTTCCAATTTCCTTTTTTCTACGAAGAAACCACCACTCGAGCTCATTACATTTTGATTTGACATTCTTGATGTCCGGCTCCCATATAACAACTACATTTTTATTTTATTTTTAATAGCGAATGGTTTCGAAGATGTGTTTAAACACTACTTAGGACATCAATAAATTGAAATTTGGATGTACAATTCACAAATATGAATAGAGTTCAGAATTACTTTAATAATGCATTTCTATAATTTTTAAATAAAAATCATTAAGAAATGACGGAATAATTTATATTATATTGATAAAGATATCATGACAATTTTATGCTGTGATTCTATAAATAGGTAGATTGTTTTTAAGCAGTACATTAAAATTACTATTTAACAACACAGAAATATAATTACACGATACATATAATTCCCATTAAATTGATAAATTGCATATTTTTATTATACTCTCTTTATTTACCTACCATATCAAATGTCATTGTAAAAAATGTATTTATTGACCGATTTAAATCGCTTTTTTACGATTCTAATACACCATATAACATATAAATTGATTTTCATTTTCAATTTTTTTTTTGGAAGTCGAATTTAACTAAAATTAATTATCGTTTTTTTATTTAAAATCTGTTTAGCCACTGGATGCTTCATTTCAAGACACATCCGAACCCACACCGAGAAAAACTTGCAGACAGTTCTGTTGATCAGTGGTGGAGCGGTGCAGTGTCGGCTTAAGTTTCGTGTAATAATTCTTAATTAGTTTCACATCAAATGCATAAAACTTTAAACCACGTTGTTTCCAGAGAGACCAGTTTACGGTATCTATACTAGCGGTTCATTTTCAATTTAACATGAGGTTAGAATGTATATTGTATATTGTATGTATATAACAAATTAGTTGTTACATATTTTTTTGATACAATACATGTTGACTGTTACTCACTAAATTACTAAAACAGTATCATGTGAAAGTTGTTAAATATTTAGTCAATTAATTTACCAATCGCAAACATTGTTAGAGATCTGTAGTTCTTGATTTTCGACTTATTTCCTGAATTAAAATTTTAAGAATTACAAATATAATAAGTTATTATATCATTTTAAAGTAGGGCTTACAAGAAGTTAGTGAAGGAATTCCAAATGTTAAGCAGATAATTCTTTTTTGTGAAAAAAGAATTCTACTAACTTTGACGCTATTCGCAATATTTTATTATTATTTTTTATTTATTTATTCATTAAAAAAATTTTTTACAATTTTTACAGGAAGTGTTCTGTAACAAGTGGGAAAAACAAAATCTTATAATACAATAATACAATAACTATACAAACTTAGGAGAATGAGAAAAATCAAATACACTAATATTGCAATTACATAATATAAAAAAAAGAAATTACGCAAGTGACTTATGTATGAATTCAAACAGGCCTCTAGCATTTATGATTTTATCACAGCTGTGCCTATGCTCAAACAAGTTCGATTCAGCAATCATTTCATAGGGACTAACGCCCTGCTTAGAAACGCGACAATTAAAGTCACTAGCCAATAACGAAGGGCAGGTTAGAATAATATCAAGTATTTCAGTAATAGTTGTTTGAAAAAGGTCCAGCATGTGAACAATGTCACACAAGTAATAAATATTGTAATGAACCTGTTTTATTTTATAAATTTTATAATATTTCTATGTTAAGAGTTGTGAAATATTTCTTTATTTCGGACTATTTTACCCCGGCGGCGATAATTATTGATTTATATATATATCAAATATCCGCTCGCGGATCCGACCGGCCGTTACCCCACTCTAGCAAGTCCTAGCCAGAACTCACTACCAACGAGAAGTCCACCGCCAAAATTCGCTACCGACTAGAAGTCCACCGCCAGCAAGTAGTCTCCGCCGAAGCCAGCCAGGAATAGCCAGTGAACCCAGTAAGAAATATTTTCCTTTTATTATTATCCGTTCCAACCGAGTACAAGTCCGAAAAGATTTGTACGCGTTAAGTGTGGAATTACTGTGGGCCCGAGGCCCGAGAAGAATATTCTTGGTAACCCGCACAGCAATTCCACTATCCTTCTCAACCCACACGACAGAGCAGTCGTAGGATTCGGCGTGTATACCCAATCTTGACGAAGCCTTCGTGTTTACTATAGCGTTGCAAGATACTTCGGATCCCCTTTTACCATCCTATCGCCACCCGATTTTTCCGCTTTGCACCACCTGGGCTTTCTTCACCACGTAAAATATAGGGAAACTGGCGCCCGAGACTAACCGAGTACAACAACCAGAGTTCGTCCCTGTGACGTTACTCATTCCCCCTAGCCGCCGACCACCGCCGCCGATACAGTTCGTTAGTCGAAGGAGCGTCACGAAAATCAGCGTCCGAATAGGGACGCCCGTGACGTATAAAAACAATAAATAAATTATTAACTGATTTTTCCGATTATAGTTCAGTCCGAGGAATAAAAGACCTCTCCGAAAATTAGTTACAGGGGGTGCACACACCATAGTTAAAAATAATAAAAGAATCAGCACCGACTGACCCATAGAGAGAGAGAGAGAACCAAGAGAAAAGAGAAAGTGCGTCACAATATAACATTGTGTTCAAAGCACAATGATAAAATAATCCACCAAGATGACTCAACCAACAGAATACCTAACTTTGACATTTTTTGTTACACATGCTGTTAGACTGCTACTGCCTCTACCACGACTCTTGTCTTTTACAACACTAGAGAAAGATATTGTAAAAGGAAACCAAATGCGGGAAGTTAAATGAACTGAAAGTATGCCACGTTTCACACAAACACAAAATGTTAAACCCCTTATTTGTTCTAAGAAAGTTATCCAAATTTTTCAAAAACTACGTCAAATAATAACATTGAATGACAAGTGGCAATAAATTATTGAGTAATAAAAGTCAATCAGCTTTTGGGTATCAAATACAGGCTGTTACAAATTCGCTTTTCACTACAGGGATATCGAAGTAGCTTAAATGGGGGCAAAGTTGCATAATTAGGAGACCAAGATTATGTCTCTAAAAAATCAAGGCTAACATGATTAGTTTTCGAAATATTTGAAAAATACCGAAATTTTCGAAATCCGTTTTTGTTTTATTTCAGCTTTGTTTGAGGTGATATGGAAAAAAGAAGAACATTTTCTCATGGCAACTTTTTGCCGTCTATCCAATAGCATAATCAATTTTTATATGTAACGTTTCATCTCTCCAGGACCATCATACGACTTTAAATACGACCCTGGAAATTTTATTTCATTTTTTGCAAGCCTGCAAGCCTTCATGGCCCTAATACTATACTGTCTCAGCCCGGACCAGATTCAGACGTTTTGTCTCGAAAAATTCATCTTCAATATATTTGTTTCCAATTTATCCATTTTTTTAGATTTCTATGTTTTGGGTCATTCCACGTCAAATGATCCAACGGTCCCAGTCGACCATCTCCAATCTTCATGAAATTTTGCACAGAAATGGCCCTTGGTCCTATACTAAACTGGATAAAATATTAGACTCTAATATGCTTTTGTTCACAAGTTATAGGCTTTGGTCTACAGGGTCATCTTGCAATGAACACGCGCGTGCATCAAAATCCCTCAACTTTGATTGCTTGTTTTTTCAGTTTGGATCAACGAAGGAAGATGAAATTTTGCTGGCTAGTACAACTTTTTGAGCCAAACCCAGTCGTGTAAATAAAAAAGCAATTGTAGTCAAACCTAAATTGCAAGTTGGTGCCAAAGTTGAGCAAAAAAGTCAGTTTCTAAAATTTGACCATATTTTAAAGACAAATAACATAAGATGCTGCAATTTGAATCAGGCAATAATTTTCCCAAGAGTAGTCTCTATGTGTGCTTAATTTCAAAAATTCTGTTATGCTTCTGAAAGCAGATGACAAAAATGCAAAAAAAAATTATGCAAATTTTACCTTATCTTCAGCAGCAAAAGTCGGGTCATCCTCAATTTTTTTCTTTTCTGTTTTCATTTGATAGAGCGTTGTTTCTTCTTTCAAATTTATTGTTTTTCATTTTGTGCCCGGGCCTTTTAGATAGAGAAATAGCTTATGTTTTCAAGGTTACTCCTCGCACGAAATGCATGCAGGGTGAGTCAGAGAGAATGGGTCAACACTAAGCTGGAGGTACTAGAAACCAAAATATTATACTCATCATGCCTTATACGAATGTCGCTGATTTAAGAAATACAGGGTGTTCAAGGTTTAAATTTTATTCTGAAATTTTTTCAATAATTGAGAAAGTTGTGATAGCATGACTCTGAAAATTGGTACTGTTGGTTTTTTTGGTGTGAGAATTACGAATTTTGACGTTGCTCTTTTCACCGTATTATATAGATAAATCAAAACATATTTTTTTTATCTGTTGAGCTTTGCTTTAAAAAAGTAAAAAATCTAAAAAATCGTTCAATTCTACATAAAACATGAACTCTTGTTGACGTCGCCTAACTTTTTGAGTTTCTGAGTTATTTGTATTTAAAGTTTCAATGTATTTTGTGATTTTTTATTCTGAAAAGATGAAAATAACAATAACATATACAGGGTGATTCAGAACTTATCCAAAAAAAAAATCTGGATGTACTCTTACAAATACAATTTTGTAAAAAAAATGAAAAGGGGCAATTCGAAAATTATTTAAAAATACACTTCTGCACGGCACTGGAAACTGGTCCACTGTAAAACCTGACCTGGCGCAATGCGACCGTAACGGCGACAGTGATAAAAACGGGCAAAAACTTTTATAGCACCTGTTTTATATCATCAAACTCAACTGATTTTGTTCAAATTCATTTGTCGTTTTAAATAATAAAATAATTTGACATATCTGATGTTACAACAACTGTTCAAAATTTTGTCCACCGACGTGTAAAGACATTTGGACCCGTCTTACTTAGTTTCTATGAACTAACAGAAATGCTGTCTTGTTTCACCATAACACAAATGCTTCACCATAATACAAATGTTTTCTTGCTTCACTATAAACTAAAACGATATCCATCAACTCCAAGTTGTTATACACGCAAGCCATTTTTGACACTAACTACTAAAAATCTATTGTAAACATCGGATTTCAGTGTTTTGAGTCGCTGAGGCCACGTGGCTCTCCATGCGAATGACGCTAGAGACTACAGTTGTCCAGCTATGTAATGGTTGAAAGCACTACAACTTCAATAATTTTTATCTCGGAAACTATAAGGATTTTACAAATTTTCTTTACAATATTGACTCCATTTCTCATGCCGCATCTATTCCCAAATTTTTTTGGATAAGTTGTGAATCACCCTGTATTGATAATAGTAATAATAACAAACCTTAAATCAAATGCTGGAATGTCCACCACCTACCTCAATATATTTTACTATACACTATCTTAAAAGTCTTTGAATATTAAACAAAATGTCCCTATTCAAGTGTACTTTAACATCAAAACGGGATATATGTTTATGATGAAAGCAAAAAGCATGGATATAGTCTTCTCAGCAGTTATTTCTAACGCGTTCTTATTACACCAAAGTGATAATAATAATAATAATAATAATACGTTTATTTTCAACAGGTTAAACACCCAATTACAGAAAATTTAAAATACATAAAAATACAAACAAATATGCACGAACATATGCACTAAATTAGTGTGCGATATAACGCTATAAGAAAATATAAATATATACAAACATAAGTAAAACTAACACAAGATAACCCAGACAAGGCAACAGATTCCTTATAAATTGACAAAATATGTCCAATACTATCACGATGAATATCGCATAAAGAACAAATCTGGTTAAATAAATTGGACATATTGAAAATCGGTGATCTAAGTAAAACATTGCTCCTACATAGGCCAATATGGAACATACGCTGTTGACGAGATTCTTGCCTTGGAATAAGATACAAAATCTGCTCTACTAATTGTGGACAATCAATTTCATCATGCAGTAGTTTATACAAAAATTTTAGAGCAGCAAAATTGCGTCTTGTATGCAGTGAGTCTATGCTAAATGTAGTAAGAAAGAGATTATAGTCAAAACCTCTCTCGGGATAATAACCATTACATTTAAAAAACATATATTTCAGACACTTGCGTTGCACCGACTCAATACGGCAAGCTGCATTCTGATAAAATGGCGACCATATGAGAGCACAATATTCCAATTTACTTCTTATAAATGAGGCATACAATGTTTTTAAAGTACTTACATCAGTGAAACAATTCCAATTTCTAATAAAATAACCTAATGTTTTGGATGCTGATGCGACAACCTGTGCAATATGTTCAGAAAAATTTAATCTTGGGTCAAAAATCACGCCTAAATCTCTGAACCTATCAGTTCTTTCCAAAGTGCTACCATTTAGAGAATAATTGTATACTATCGGATTATGTTTCATATGAAATGAAAGTAGTTTACACTTAGATATATTGAGACTCAAAAAATTTTCACTGCACCACTGACTGACAGTATTCAAAACATTTTGTAAGCTAATGCAGTCATTTAAGTTACTTATTTCCATATAAACTTTCAAATCATCAGCAAAGAGTAAGTGGCGCGAGTTTAACAATAAAGACACATCGTTGATAAATATTAAAAATAAAAGTGGACCAAGATTTGACCCCTGCGGGACACCCGATGTGGCCAAATATTCGTTAGACTTGTATCCGCCATATTCCACAAATTGCCGCCTACTCACCAAGTAAGACCTCATCAGGGTCAATAGATTAGATGAAAACCCTATATTATCTAATTTAGCCAATAAAAGGAAATGATCAACACGATCGAATGCTTTTTGTATGTCGGTATAAATAACATCAACTTGCCCCCGTCTGTCAAGAATGCTAGATATATACTGAGTGATGCATGTTAAATTTGTCACAGTTGATCTATTTTCCACAAACCCGTGCTGGAAGGGGGATATTACTCGTTTTATTGAACTGTAAACATTGTCATAAATGATCGTTTCCAATAGTTTTCCAAAATTGCATAGAATAGCAATAGGTCTATAATTACTAGTTTGTGACGGGTCACCGGACTTTAATATGGGACAAATCCTAGTCAACTTCCACAAGTCAGGATACTCACAATTCTTCAATATAAGGTTAAATAATAAGCATAGTGGTGTAGCCAATGCAGAAATGCAATCTTTGACTATAAAACTTGGAACATTATCAACTCCAGATGTCATTTTATTTTTCAATTTTTTGGAAGCTTTGATGATATCATCTTCTGAGATGGAATCAATAATTATACAGGTACTACCAAATGAGTTACAATATTTCAGGGGAGCCACATTTGAGGGCAGGTACACATTCGAAAAAAAAGTTGAAAATCCATTAACCACATCCTGAGGAGTGTCAAATGTACTGTCATTATAATGCATTATACCAGGTATCCTTGATGAATTTCTCTTGGATTGAATGAACGACCAAAATTTAGAGGGGTCAGTTACTATATTTTTTTCAAGATTCTGTATATAGGCTACATAGGCTGTTTTAATTTGAGCTTTAGTTAGAGATCTTAAATACTTAAATTGCTCAAGATGGTAACAAGTTCCATATTTATTATAATTAGCATGTGCTAGACTTTTTCTGCAGAATACCAAGGTGGATATTTTCTTTTAAAATGTTTAAATACTGGAATACATGTATCAAAGATACTGGTTAATATTTGATAAAACCTGTTACAAGCATCATTCACATTAGCACATGACCTGAGGGAAGACCAATCTGCATTTTGAATCATTTCATATAGCAAAGGGTAATTAGCACGTTTAAAATTATACTTTTTGCAGCAGTGAGCAAAATTAAAATCAGCCTGTTTGGAACAGTCCAACTTCACAACAAAGTTAAGTGCCGGGTGGTGATCATCAACGCGTACAATAGGGCTTTCATCCTTGCTTAAGATACAATCGAAATTTGACAGAACAAGATCAAGCAGTCTATTATTACTGTTAACAATATCATTCCGTTGACTGAGATTTAGAAAAGCCATGAAATTATTGACTATATTAGTTTTAGTATCACTTATATGAGAATTAAATAAAGGAACATTGAAATCACCAAGTATTAACACCTTACATTGCGCAAAAATATAGTGTAAAGACTCGATAGCATCTACAAAAGCCTCTACAAAAGTGATGGGTTTTACTAATATTTACTTTAAAATTTTACATATTTTTTTATATTTTTCTGATATGACTTTTTTTAATTTGTTGTATTTTCATACTAACGTACGTAGTTTATATTTATTTTTGTACTGTCGCCTCAAAATCCATAAATTCACTAAATGAGAAATATAAAATATCCAAAATGTCTTTGGTTCTTTATCAGTCGTAAACAGATATAAAACCGATCCCCAGTCGCACCCAACCAACACGTAGATTTACAAATCCTTCAGCAACCTGTTTCTTTGCCGTGCCTAAAATAAACACCAGTTCCGTTATTTATGTTGCCGGAATGAAGTTCTCTAAACTCACTTCAGTATTCCTTAGATTAATGATAACACGGTTTTCGGTCTTCCCACTGACCCTTATCCGGAAGGTCCGAGCACTTTCATATAAATTGGGTCCAGTCGGCCTAATTTGTAGAAGTGTTGTCACTTTCAATTGAGAGTATTGTTAACTACAACTCAGGGCAATCGTCATCATCGAAATAATCTCATTTGCAACGAACGTCCTCATATCATACGCAGTTACTTGACTTTTAGGATCTCTTTAAATTTAATGGGTTTTCATGTTCCACAATTTAATTAAAAAGCATAGTTTACAAGGTTACAAATTCACTAATATTGCTCATACATTGTCGTAGGTAAACAGAATTATAAGTTTAAAGCAAATAACAAAAACTCATTTTTCTGAAAAATTTTCCGACGGTTCGATTCCATATTAAGTCTTTATCAAGGTTATTCTACCACAAAAAACTTATAAAATCGAAATCAAACAAAATAAAACGAAAAATTGGGAGATATAGTGATTTGCAAGATATGGCCAATGCGTTTGCTTTGTTTTTTAGTGGTGCTTATTGCTTATGTAGCTCCTGGTTCATTTGACTCGCAAAATGTAGCTCAATTTGGTTCCGAATACCTATAGTGCAGTGAGCGGCAAAAGTATGGAATATATTTATTTAAAAGTCAGATGTTCGTTATTTGAAAAATCGCTCGGACGAATTATATTTTTAGTTGCGCATTTTCTGAAGCAATTTTCATTTTTACAGGGTGGCCCAAAAAAAAGTTATTAAATCAAACCCCACTTTTTTGTATTTTTATTCAATTCTCCATGAAATTCTGATCATTTTTTATTAAACATAACCTACACCTATATTTAACCGTTTTCGAGTTAATGGCGTCTGAATATAGAATATGAAAAATTTTCAAAAATTACTCTCGATACGTAAGGAGTGTAACCTTAAAGTCAGTGGGAACTGGTGTACTTTCTGATAAATACATTTTGTGTTTTTCAAATATTCAAGCTCAGCTTGATTGATTGGATGATCTGGATACTTGTTATTGAATATATCACACACTTCTTGTTGTGTTCTGGCTTAGTCACCGTGTCCCAAATAAATTAGAATTTCTATCCGCTGCGTTTCTGTTAGATGCGCCATCTAGTTAAGTAATTGTACTGTCCTAAACAATAAAAAATAGTAGTAGTGAACAAGGTATATCAGTATCAACAAATCATATTTTATATAATAAAATTATGCGTTTTTAATTAAATTATACCTAAATACCTCACTTATATGTTTTACATTCAAGTCATTGCGTCCTAATGATCAAAATAAATCACCGAACCAGTTATTTCTTATGGATTTTTCTGATTTGAAGCAACTTTCTGTGAACCACATACTAATCTAAGATGGAAAAGTAAACGTGGTTTTATTTTAAAGCCAGCAGGGTAAATCGCAAGGTAATTTTTGAAAATTTTCCATATTCTATATTCAGACGCCATTATTTCTAAAACGGTTAAAGATAGGTATAGGTTATGTTACATAAAAAATTAATAGAATTCCATGGATAATTGAATAAAAATACAAAAATGTGGGGTTTCCATTTAAAAAAGTTGACCTTGATTTCATAACTTTTTTTGAGCCACCATAAATGAAAATTGCTTCAGAAAATGCGCAACTAAAAATATAATTCGACGGGTCCGAACGATTTTTCAAATAACGAACATCTGATTTTTAAATAAATATATTCCATACTTTTGCCGCTCACTATACACATTTCGCCTTCTTCCGAAAGCGATATTTTACGGGCACTGAGAAGTTTGAAGCCTACGTTCACTAAGAGACCGGATGATGTACCATCATTTATAGTTAAAGATTGTGCACACGCTCTCAGTTACCCCCGCACTATTATTCTTATTACAAGCTTTTATTTACCTTGCCTTATTAGTACCTATGGGTGAAATTTTGCTACTGAATTTTGAAACAGTTAGCCCCAACCGATTGAGATGAAATTTTGCATATACTTACGTTTAGTTTGGATGACAATCCATGGTTAGCTAAGTGACGTCATTCTAAATCCAATATGGCGGACTCCCAAAGATGGCGGACCAGTTATTTTTTATGCACCACCATATTGTGGGTATCAAATGAAAGGGTTTGCTTATAGTACTAGATAAAGGACAGCAGAGTCGTCCGCCATTTTGGAGCCCACTTCGTCATGTCATCATAATCATAGATCTATCGTAAACCCGCTACTGAACGGTTGTTTCCTACGGTTTCAATTAGAATTTTGTGTAAACTATGAATGGGTTTTCGGCTGTATCATTAATTTAATCCTGATGTCGAATATGCGTAGTCAAATACCTATACAATCCCTCCTTGAACATTTTCATGAGTTATAATTTTTATACCTTATGATTTAAAAAATGTTAAAAAATGTTAAAAAATGGTAAAACGATAAACATATAGGTAACACCATCGTAACCCTCACGTTCACATCTTCTTTATAACTAAATAATTACGTACATTTTGTTTTATAATTCATAAAATGTGTGCACACTGGGCCTACACTTAACTAAAATGTAGTAATATTCTGGTGTATATTTTATTTGAATATTCAGAAAAATTTATCTTGAAGCTTTAAATAAACAGTGTAAAATCGGCGGTTATTTTCAAGTGGGCTCCAAAATGGCGGACGAGTCAGCTACCTTTTATATAGTGTTGTAAGTTTGCTGAGAAGAATACGAAAATAAAGTGACGTTACTAAAAGCTTGTTTTTAATTTTTTTTTATACATGAATTTATTTTTAATATATAGCTACTTGAAAAATGTATTTCTATATTTCCTGACATTTGGAAAATATCCCGTGTCAGCAATTTTTAAAAATGGTAACAAGCATGACATTTAAAACTATCGTCCGATAACTATAATTTTCAACTTTGCGAAAGATTTTGAAATATCTTTATATCGTGTGTTCTCAAAGTTGAGTCGTTCATTTTAACAACTGGTAGAACTCGTAAAAAAGTCGATTTACCAAAAATCGTTTATATAAAAGTTGCCAAGTAAAACAATTATTAACAATTATTTTTAAAAAATCGAAATTTAAAAATTTTATAATACACTGCATTGTAAAAACATACCTATATGGTAAACAAATGGTAACAATTTTGAACATTTTTTATTGAACAATTTTGAACAATTTTTATAGAACGGTATTTTTATAACTTTCTTCTTCTGTCACTTTTACATTAACGATTTTTGGTAACTCGACTTTTTTACGAGTTCACCCTGTATAATTCAATTTATAATAAAGATTTTGCAATAACGATGCTCAGCATGGTTTTGTTAACGGAAAGTCGAGAGTTACAAATTTGTTTAATTATACCCAGTTTATTTCAAAAGCTATAGATGCGCGCATATTGTCGTAATTTATAACAATTTTTGTAAAGTAAACTTAATTTATATGGTTTTTCTGACACTATAATTAATATATTAGCTTCATATCTTAACGATATAGGTGTTTGTATCTGTTTTTTTAAGTATGTTAAATTGATGCAACAGCTGGTGTTCCGCAAGGTTCCGTCTTGGACCCGTTGCTTTTTAATTTATTTATCAATGACATTATTACTAATGTTAATGCGAACTGTCTACTTTATGCCGACGACATGAAATTGTTTTCTGTTGTGAATGATGACAAAATCAATGTGTAATGATATAATACAATTTATATGCTATCAATATCTGGTGTCATCTGAATAAATTGCCGTTAAATATTTCTAAATATAATATATTGTCTTATTCCAGAAAAAATTATGTCACACTTTTTTATTATAATTTGAAGGGAGAATTTTCTAGAGATTTTGATATCGATCTACTTAACCTACTCTGTAATTCATTTGTAAAAAGTAAACTTGAATATGGTTCGCTAATTTAGAATCCAGGTTAGGTTAGGTTATCGTTATCTAAAATTTTTTACCTTTAAAGTTGACAACGTGTGCTCACCTATTAGCATTCCTCAAAAGCAGCTGTGATAGACGGTAACTTTGTTTCTGAATATTTTTGTATAAAGTAATACATAATAACATTAATTAACTTCATTTGGCAACATTTTTTAGGAACATTTTTTGAACGTTAGTGATGCAAAATTTATTTACCACCTGCTTATAAAAGAAACAGTGTTTGCATAAAAAATAAGGCACATTTTTTTTATTTACAACACAGAACAGATTGCGTCCCGAAAGGATATCTTTTTGTATGTAAATTTATGAAAAATGTCATTATAAAATTTCATACTTGTTTTTAAATTTAAATTGTTACTATTTTCTTGATTTTATAAACACTATATTTGAATTCCTGGAAAGATTTAAAAGTGATACCAAGCGAAACAGTCGAAAAATATAAATAAGAAATATTGTTAAGAAGTCCTTTACAGTCGTATGGGGTGGGGTTTTAATTGTTCATCAAAAAAGTAGTTACCACATTTTACGTCAGTTAGATGGCTAATACACATTTATGGTTTCCGTAAACATAATTCATTAATTTCCAATAATGACTTCTAGCAGGTTTTACTGCATTTTTCTGTTTGATTATTGAATCATGGGTGTATTATTGTAGAATTATATTGAATTCTGAAATCCCATTTGTTTTTATAATGTGGAAAGTGGTTGTTTTCCTCTATATTTCTTTCAGGGTATTCAATTTCAGGAAACGTGCAGGATTTTTATATTGAGTACCTCAAACTCCAACAATTCTCAATATGTTCGCAGTTTTTCGTTTAGTAAGGTTATATTTATTTATTTGTTATTTTTTATTAACTTTGCGTCATATATAGTTAATTATAACATATAAATTACCCTTAAATGATAATTTCCAAAGTAAGAGCAATGTTACACATATGTAACTTTTGTTGAAGAAAGTCTAACAAAACGTAGATATGAATATATAATAATATTATATATTTTTAAGATTGAATTAACATTAAAATAGCAACAAACATCAATAACATCGCACATTAATTAGGCTGAATGAAAATATTATGCAACACGCAAACGATAATTGAGAAATTCACAGAGCTGTCGAAGTAAAAGTATAATCGACGTTTAAATTCAATTCCTAAACCTCTAATCATTATTCGCAGACCCTTTGAATGTGAATTATCTTACAAGATTTTTCAACGCAAAATGAATGTTTTCCCTAGCCTTCAGTATGAAATTATGTTACATTATTCATATTCTGCAAGACATGGTGAGCTGAATACAAAATATTTTTCGTTTGGGAATAATTTCTGAACTTTTCTTCTGAAGTAAATCTATAAGATGCGTTCAAAGCTAATTTGAATTTAGTCAAATATGTAAATAGAATTATTAGGAAGGCACAAGAAAAACAATGAATAGAGAATGTAACTTAAATGCTTTGTTAAACTAAAGGGTGAATTCTAAGTCACGAATTAAAAAAAAAGTCGTATAAACATGTGTCCGGAATGACCTTATTTTTGAGACTGGGTGTTGAAAAAAAAAATAAAACTATTTAATTTACTTCAGTTACAAAACAGTTGAGGAAAGCTTGGTAAATAATTTTTAAAATTATTTAAAAAATAACTTGATATTATTTACGATTTTGTAAAAACTTTACTACGTTGTGATATTAGATTTGAAATAAATTACATGCAGAAAGAATTTTAAACTGAACCTTTGTATCTCGAAAAGGAAGCGCTTCCGGACACATTTTATAAGAACTTATTTTTAGTTTTCGTCATAAAATCCTTGATTAAATTTTGCTCAAGCATATTAGTTACACGCTGTAGGTGCAGGTATCATTGTAGTATGCTAAAACGTGGACAACATAACACGAAATAATATATTGATATACTTAGTTAAGTGAAAATAAATTGGCTTTACTCTCATTAAAGGAAGTGTCAATGGAGAAACTAAATTGGCTTCAGAATTAAATGATTTATTACATCATAAATCCAACGAAATGAATTCCCGATTTTTAGCGTTTTATTTTAAGTTCCCTGATTTTCAGAGTGAAGTTTCCAATTCCCTGATGATTCTGGATCTTACAATATTTAAAGAAACGCTGAGACTCTGGTCTATGTGCTCACTTTACATTTTGTCGCATTTAAGTTATTCTTTTAATGATACGCCTGCAATATTTGCAATAAATAATAAAAAAAAGAGGATCGAAGTTGAACTTTTAAGAAATCGGAACATAAGTTCCTGTCACCATCTCACATTTCTTCACTGATCCAAAGTTAAAGGCAACCTTGTTAAGATCACTTTAGATTATAACAAGCGAAAAATAAAAGAAAAAGGTTACACAATAGTCGAGCAGAATTTATAGTCGTGTTAAAAATCATAAAACAGTACTAATATAATTATTTTACTTTATTTATTTTATTTCACATTTAAATGGAGTTAAATAATTAAAAAATATTAATATATTGTCAGAAATAGTGCCAAACAGTGTATTTTTTTTGTTGCAATAAACTCAGATAATATTGCCTTATTGAATTATTTAATTGCATTTTATCACATTTTTGTGCTTCTCTTTAAAATTTGTTTTAGAGTAGGTACCTATTTTTAAAAATATTTTTTATATTAGTACATACTAGCCTGCTTTAAATCTGTCACATATAGAGACATATTCAGCCCTAAAAAATTTGAAACTGATTTCAATCTGGAAGTACTTGCAATAAACATTTATTAACTATTCAACTTTGGGGGAAACTGGTATGCACTAAGAGCGCCTGACTACAAATCCCTGAAATTAAAATTGGTTGAAGTAGATATGTTTCAAGTTTGCTTTTAGCAACGCCGCATTTGTGGTATCGCATACTAGAATTATTTATCAAACGAGTTATTAAATGATATGAGAAATTATCAAACAATAAACTTTATAAACAATTACAATTAACATAATTAGGTGTATTAATTATTTTAATTTACGTGAGTGTTATTCCTGTCTGGCTAAAAACTTCTTGCAATTCACGGATTATTTGTTATTTTTAAATTACTATAAATCGCCACCAAAAAAATAAAATCTGTTTTGTACTGTGTAATCACTTTGTGTGCTAACATGTAATAAATAATAAATAAACAATAAATAAATAATAAATAAATGATAAATAAATAATAAATAAATAAATATACAGGGTGATTCACAACTTAACCAAAAAAATTTGGGAATTGATGCAGCATGAGAAATGGAATCAATATCGTAAAAAAAATTTTTGTAAAATCCTTATAGTTTCCGAGAAAAAAAATATTGAAGTTATAGAACATTCAACCACTACATAGCTGGACAACTAGTCTCTAGCATCATTCGCCACGTGGCCTCAGCGACTCCGAATACTGAGTTCGGATTTTGCAATCGTCGTTGGGATATTTACCTGTTATCTGTCGTGTTTACAATAGGTTTTTAGTAGTTAGTGTCAAAAATGGGTAGTTAGTGTCAAATATGGTTTGCGTGTACTCGGAGTTGATGGATATCGTTTTAATTTATGGTGAAGCATTTGTGTTATGGTGAAACAAGACAACATTTCGTAGAAACTGAGTACAACGAACCCAAATGTGTTTATTGGTGGATACAATTTTGAACAATTGTTGTAACATCGGGTATGTCAAATAATTTTATTATTTAAAAACATAAATTAATTTTATTAATTAATAAAGGCAGTTTAATTTACCGATATAAAATAGGTGCGATGAAATTCTATTTACACATTTCTTTCCTTGCGAAAGTTTTTGTCCGTCTTTATCACACCGCCATGCCGGTCGCATTGTGCGAGGTCAGGTTTTACAGTGGACCAGTTTCCAGTGCCGTGCAGAAGTGTATTTTTAAATCATTTTCGAACTGCCCTTTTTGATTTTTTCTTTACAAAACTCTATATATAAGGGTCAACTGTACATCCAGAATTTTTTTTTGGATAAGTTCAGAATCACCCTGTATAATCATAAGAAGTTATAATCATCTTTAATAATATTTTCCAAATTTATGTATTTGGATTTCCTTTGTCTTTTTTATTTCAAAATAGTATTATTTTCTTAAATATGATTGTGTATTAATTTTGCTAGTGTTATTAATTTCCTTGTTTAATTAAAATGTATATGTTATATGTACCTACATATTTCTTTCCCCGATGATAATTTCTATAAAAAGTGTAAATTTAATATATACAAATATATTTTATAAAAATGTTCTGCAATGTGATGAGGCAAAAGTAACAATATGTAGATATTTTCTTACAAAATTAAAGAGATTATTGAATCTATTTAACATAATTGCGAGTATTTTTTAACAATATAGAGAAGATTTATGTATTTCACAAAATTGTAGTAAAGTTAAATAATATTTTTCTTTATAAATACTACCCCTTTACACAAAAGATAATTTAATACCAACGACTAGTTAATAATTTTAAAATCATTTTGTTAATTAAGAAAGTCATATATATTTGCAGACGCTAGACTTAAATATTAATCTTAATGTTTCTGCATACAATTTATATTGTACTTTATCAAATGACAGGCAGTAATATATTACAACTATTAACGCTTTGTCACCTCTTAACTAAGTTATTTCAGTTATACCTAAACACGGCATAAAAGTCATTAAAGAACTGACTATACCAAAAACGTCTTCTAATCTTTATTTTTGTAAGAGATGTAATATTCAAATTATAAGAAAATACCGTCCATTAAAAAAAGTGTAATTGGTATAAGAACTCATGAGTAACCAACAAATAATTTCATAGTTTGTTAGTAAATCACCATCTATAGGAACATGTACAGTGTGTTTCAAAATATATGTCGGAAAATGAAGGGTGTGATTCTCTGGCCCATTCTAAGAAAAAAAGTTTTTTGTTAACATGGGTCCGCAAACACACCGTTTTCGAAATAAATGGTGTCAAAAATAAATAAAATTTTTCTAATTTCTTGGCGCTGTCTCAGTTATAATTTGAGATACAGGACCCAAATTTTGTACACGTATTATCATTAATATTACATACGACTCTGGAAAAATTGGCAATTTTGAAAACATATTTTAAACCGCCAATGTTTTCAAGATAAATGGCATTTTATGATGGAAAATATGAAAGTGGCAACTTGTTAAAAAAAATCCTGATTTAAATGTTTTAGATTTTTTTCTTAAGAAGTTAATACTCTTGAAGAACTGAGGAATTGCATTATCCTCATCCACAATACGATCCAGAACACTCCGGGCATTTTTGAACGGGTACGTCAGTCACTTAGACGTAGGTTGGAAACATGCATTACATAGGAGGAGGCAAGAACTGTTTTGATTTTTATTATTTATTTGCTTTGTTTTGAAATAATTTTTTTTATCATGTTGCCATGTTTCATGTTTTCCGTCATAAAACGCCATTTATCTTGAAACCGGTTCGCGATAGAGCTGATGATGAGTACCTTTTTTGCGTAGATAATAATGGCGGTATGAAATATGCTGTCAAAATGCCAATTTTCTCCGAGTCGTAAAAATTAAGAGCAAAAGAATCTCACGCAATCCTAAAATCTCCGTCACTGTCATATGAGTAAAAATTGAATTAATACTCAAAAGTAGCTAATTTTAATGATCCTAAGATATCCTCAAAAGACCGAAAAAATAATAATATTTTTTGACACCCTATATCTCGAAAACGGTGCATGTGCGGATACATGTTAATAAGAACTATCTTTCTTAGAATGAGCCAAAGAATTACGTTTTTTATTTCCCGACATATGTTTGAAACACCCTGTAGGTATAGTAAATAAATGAATAGTAATTTCTGACATTTGAAAATTTGTAGCCAATCGGTTTTTTGGTTGTCTTAGAAGAGAACTAATGTAAACGCCTAGTAAATTAATAACATTACTCCCACTAGAATAATTTCAAATAATAAAAGTGTTTTCATGTCACATCTGAACAAATTAAGATGTAAAGGTTACTGTGCCTAAACCGAATGTGACTTATTTTTGTAGATCTAAGTGACGCTGATATTGTAGCAGAACATACATATTACAAACTCCAAATTTACAGCAAAGCAGGAAGTATGAGTTTATTGTAAATAATATTTTTACAGTTACAAGTTTAAAAATATGAAATATTTCATAACTGTACTAAAAAGCAAATATAAATATGCCATCAACACATACAACATACTATAGTAGGATCGTATTCGATGCAAAGTAGAGCAAAAAGTTGTCGGCCTATTATCAAAAGAAAATCATGTCATCAATTTTAGGAGGCGTAAGATAAATCATTTCAAATTTAAAATGAAATTCAATGTAAAATCTGAAAAACCGCTGCATACGCACTGTGTTCTGGTAGTAGCTGTAGTCGCCCAGGTGCATCGAGTGTACGAACTGGTCGGTTATACATCAAATACTAACCTGGCGAGCTTTGCCGTCAATTAGAGAGCGCTTCCAAAAAACAAGTAAACAACAGTGGCGCGTACAGAGGTAAAATGTAGTACATATGTGGAATTTAGGAAACAAATTGGATTTATAATAAATTACATTTAAAATAAATAGTTTATGAGAATAAAGGAATTTTTGTAGCAACAAGGGTGCCAGACCTGAACTGATTCCCTCGTCCCTTCATAATGTATAAAGAAATTATTCAATTTGTAAAACCCTTAAAAGCGTACTTCATTGGTTCCCTTGACAGGCAATGATTTATTACTTTGCATCGAATATGATCCTACTATAGTT
>NW_019416413.1:254406-262518 GCF_000390285.2 Anoplophora glabripennis
TTGTATTAAAAAGGTTTTATTAAAAATATTTCTATAAAAAATTAATTCACTATACCTATTTTTACCTATAATTTATATATCTCTTATCTTGCCCCCCTAGCCCATTGGCTGCCGAGATTCTTTGGAAAAGATCGGTAGAGAACGCGATGCGACCGCGACGGGACCGCGACCAGCTCGCGAACGTCTAGTGCGAATGCATACATTAGAAAGCATGGGAAGAAACTCTACCGCGCGCGATCGCGACTAGCACGGTCCGCGACGGGACGGGACCGCGACCGCCTAATGCGTTCTGTTTTTTGAAAAAGAGCGGTAGAGAACGCGACGGGACCGCGACGGGACTGCGAACGTCTAGTGCAAATGCATACATTAGAAAACATGGGAAAGAACTCCACCGCGCGCGATCGCGACGGGACGGGACCGCGACGGGACGGGACCGCGACTGCCTAGTGCGTTCTCTCCTTAACTGTTCTTGTTTTCAATTTTAATGACATTGTGCATTTATAATTCTTGCCTCAAGGAGAACCGTGACAATATAGCTTATCGCCATTTGTCTGTGGTACTATCAAGGCGTTTAGAACGGTTACGTGAAAAAATCAGCAAAAAGAGAGTTGTGGCGAGACAACTCATGGATTTGCACCATGACAATACGCCCGCACACTCAGCTTTATCAATTTGTCAGTTTTGTGCCACACTCCTTACTCGTCAGACATGGCTCCTTACGATTTTTTCTTATTTCCGAAATTAAAATCAATTCCGAAGAATGCCGTATTTAGACTATTAATGACATTAAAGCAAATTCATCATAGACTTTAAAGATCATTTCAAATAAAGCTATCCAGGAATCCTTGAGAAACACCGCTGGGAAAAGTGTGTGAATAGGAGAGGGTAGTGCTTTGAGGGAGACAACAATAATCTAGAAAGTTTATCATAAAGCTTAAAAGAATAAAGCTCAGTTATTTTCTGAGCAGGCTAAACTAGGTCGATGGAGAGGATATTGATACTGACAATAGTAACACGCTTATTTTAAAAAAATTGAAATAATTCATATCATTTAAATTAGTGAGTATTTTTATTTTTTATTATGTACGTTTTTTTAAAACAGCAGAAATAATTATTTTAAAACATAAATTAGTTTTATTTACAAATAGTAACGTATGTGCACACCAATATTTGTCAATATTTAATAAATCATGTAAAAGAATTTAAAAACGATAGCATGTTTTTTTAAGTTTTGCGGTTCGTCCACATTGACATTAGATAAATATGATGACTTTAAAATAACACGTGCCATATCCTATAAAAACAATATGTATTTACTAAATTATTTTTCATCAGTGCTTTGCCTTTTTCTAGTTGATTTAACAAGGTAACAAATGACAATGATGATACGTGATGATACAATTTACTATGCTATTGGGTGGTTCGCTATATGCCGAGCATAGGCGGCTAAACAAAAATTAATAAATTTAAAGTACCTACAGTTTAAAAATCAAATTATAACTTGACTATTCATTAAAAAAAAGAAAGAATTTCAGATTAGTTTTCCAGGAAACACGTCTATTGCCCGTTAAAAACTTACCCCATTTAAAGTTACACTCTGTATTGGCATTGGATTTTACATATGAAATTTAATATTTGATTACTTTGGCAATGTTTAGATTTGTTAAATAAGAGAAGCCAAACAATGTCAGTTGCCATTAGTTTTTGTAGAAGTAAATTGGTACTTATTGCCATAAAAGTCAAATATCATCCATTATAACACTTGTAATTAAATGATGCCGCTAGTCAAAAATTAAAATGCTATCGCCACTGTCCTTTATAGAACCTTTTTAGTTTAGCCACTGTACATAGTCGATCAACCGATACATACAAGTTGGCCAAATGAAAACGAAACAGAATCATTTTCAGGAACTGCGTCAAGATTGTAGAAAAACGCTGAGACCCGTCAATTTTAGATTAAAGGGAGACATTCTTTGCTGGTATTTCTGACTCCGCCACTTTCACCCCCAAGCAAGGGTAAGCATCACCCCAAAATATTTAAATGGCATTGGGGATTGAGTAATATTTTATAATTCCGCCCCATACGTAGAAAAAAATTTACATTTTACAATTTAAATTATGTTTAGTTGCTTACTTACTACTTAGTTCAGTAAATTTTCAAACTAATGACCGCCTGCTTCCATTTTGTTCGAAACGTTTGCCCACATTCCGAAGCATTTCCGAAGTGATTCGACGGCATACGTCGACGATTCTTTGACGCAAATCGTCCATCGACGCTGGCTGTGTTTTATTGATTTTACTTTTTAGGTATCCCCACAAAAAGAAATCAAGGGGCGATAAATCCGGTGATCGTGGAGGCCACGGACAATTAACGCATAATGCGGAGGAGCACCGTCCTGTTGAAAAATCAAATAATCTTCATCATACTCTGGAACATTTTCAATAATATCAGTCAAGGCAGGGTCAATAGCGTCTTCCAGTAATTGCAANTTATTCAATTTGTAAAACCCTTAAAAGCGTACTTCATTGGTTCCCTTGACAGGCAATGATTTATTACTTTGCATCGAATATGATCCTACTATAAACCACTTTATGTAATTATAATACTGTAGGGGCAAAGTATTGGGTCACCTTTCCTAACTGGCATGGCAGATTTATTTATACTCCAGGTTTGATACTAATTAAAATTGGGTCATTTTGGATTAAAATTTCTACCCTGGGGATTTCATTAACATCTCTAATATTGAGGTTATTCCGTTCTTCAGCAATTCTCCCGTTCAATTCACTTTTAACTTTAACTTTAATAAAATGCAATTTGTTTCGGAGTTCTGTTGGATGAGATTGAAATTTTGTGGAGGTTTGGAAAGTTTCTCATCTTCGTCACGCTGTGAATAATCCTATGTACTTGACTTTCATCCACAGGTCTTATTCTAATAGAACGAGAATTGCATTGCTTCTGTGACTATAGTATCGCCCAAGGCAACCCTTCACGAATTCGGGGAAAATTTTTGTGTAATATTGGTTGAATCCGGCACATAATCACCGTCTGTTACGTTACCTCACTGATATATAATGTTAGTATTAAGGATCAAATATCACTGAAATCATAGGTACCCTATTATGTACATGTGTTTTATTCTAATAGCCCATTTGTTTAAAAAATTAAAGATATTTGAAACTTTCTTTGGAATTAATCAAATTTCAGCAAAATTTTATGCAAGCTTTGATTAAAAGATACAATGTTTTAATATGCTCTGCATTCATTCACGTGATAAATTTCTGTTCTAGAAATTAATAAAAAGAGTGCTAAAATCTATTGCCTAATGTATTATTATTAAAAGATGGGAAACAAGAAAAGTATTTGTAACATAGAAGACAAAAAAGAAAGTCGAAACAAGTGTTTAAGAATTGGTTGCTTATTTTTTTATTATACCTTACTTCATTATTTTTAAAAGAGTATTTTTCACGAAGACATACATTATAAAACATCTATAATTTATATGTTTTTTTGTTTAAAAATTTAATTATTAATTACGTTGTGTCGTTTTTACAACAAAATTGTTAGTGCGATAGCAGGTTATTCGATACTAAATTTACATGACTTATGTAACATTTAATAATTTTTTATAAGCTTTTGATATTGTGATAGTCCCAATTGTCATATTAGACCATCAAACAACACACTGATGTGAATAAAACATACATAAAACATTTACACTTGTATCTTCGAATAGTTTATCTGTACCTAAATGTCCCTCAGAACAGCACAATTTTTCACTAAATATAATAGGAATGGGTATATGCATAAATTCATACATACATAAGTATATAATGTTTAATTATAAAAAAAGTTTTAATTTAAAAGTGTTGATGTAAATATTATGTAGACAAGGCAGCAAACAAATGTTATTTTAATTTAATATCAACTCAGTAAACAATTTATTGACAAAAATTTAGACTAACGTTGGTTGAATATTAGAATAATAATAGAATAGTTTTAGTCATCTTTAGGTATCTACGTGATTAACTTAATATGTATTTCTTTGTAATTAGGGACCTGAATTATTACTAATATGTTTAATGTTACAATTAAAAGAATGAATAGTCGTACAAAAATTTGGGTGTTATGAATATTATTAATATAACGATAAATAAATAAAAGAACTGACGTGGTTATTTAATTTCGTTCATTTTTTTAATGTGAGACTTTCTAAGCAGAATTTACACAGAAGAACATAAATAATGCTATGAACATAAACAATACAAAATTTCATAAACATAGAGCTTGGGATTACTAATCCATCCTAGACCACTGACTACACAAAGGTAAATGTGATGATCCTCATTAATGGTTACCCACAATCCAGTATCTAATTAATTACAGATGTTTCAACAGCAGCACTCGCCACTCCTATTTTAAAAGGTAAATAAAAAGCTGCTCTCAAATAGTAAAATTTTAATAATGACTTAAAATTGTCACATTTTAAAGTGGCGGATATTTTCAATTTTAGAATAATAATAAGACTTACTTTGCCTGAATTAAATTTTAAAAAATCTTTAAGTCAAACATAATGTGGAAAAGCATCATGATCAATGTCATAATCCATATTGGCATTGGAATATTTTTTAAAATATATACTATTAACTTATAAATAATGAAATTGTAAAATACACGAAACATGTTCATTTTTGGAACATTTACCAAATTATATTCATAAAATGCTCTTATGTTAAAAAACGGTTTTTTAGGAGAGCCCCAAATGTAGGGCACTTAAAGGTTCAATATTCAACCGAACCGAACAATTTATAAACAAAACTTACATAAATTAGTCAATAATCCATGAGCTTACTCCCAGAAGAACTGTTTAGAACCAACTATTATTAATCACCCAACTAGAAACTAATTTCCTGCAGTTCCGAAAATTTTGTTTGTCTTGTATTTATGACGGCATTTAAATTAATGACGCGCGCGCGTATTTTCACCGGAACTTCGCAAACGACCTAAGCGGAGTTTTCAGCACAACTGAAGTTGCGGTGGGAGATGAAACAAGCTCGGATTTTCTGAAACGGAGCGCTCTCTAACGGGAAAATCTCAATCTGAAATTGGTCCAGCGCAGCTTCATACAAACACTAAGCCATTCTTGGTACCGTACATTGCAAATGCAGGCGGATAGCGCCGTTCTCATTATGCATAATTTAATAATGGAAATGGGCCGTACTTATATATGCCGTACAGTTTTGTTCTTTTGCTTTGATTTGAATTCGAATACATTATTTTTGCGTATCTGATATATCCATATATACAGAATAAATATTAACAAGGCTTAAAATAGAGATTGGAACGTCGCGCTGCATAATACATTAAAGAAAGCTTTCAAAATAGGAGTTGGACTAAATTATTGTAATGTATCTACTATAAGGTATTTCTGTAACGAGGGTCTTAGACTCCTTAGAGGACGTTCCAAAGGAAGAGTTCCAGAAATGTTACCAGCAATAAATGTATGCAAACAAAAGGGAACTATTTTGAAGGAAATCACACTACAAATGACTAAAAACTAACATTAGTGATATTTTTCTTACATAAATCAGACCTCGTACATTATATACAGATATATCATTAATGATTACCTTCAGTATACACTGTCAATAATTGATATGAACGTTGCCTGCAACACTTCTAGCCCAGGAATAACATGGGCAGCTCAAACTAACGAAGTATATTAAAACTTGAATTAATTATATTCAAACGTAATACTGACTGTGAAGGCGGTAGTAGAGACGTTGTGACAAACTTTTAGGACCGATTTTTCTTATTAAAACAAGCAAAATAACAAGAGCAGTAACTTTTTTTAATAATTCCTGGGAACATCGTAAGTTTGGACGTCAAACATAGTTTTCTATCAATTAGGTACTCAAGAATTATTAAACATGAAGAAAGAATTCAAATTTGATACAGTCCAGCTGCCTCAAAATACTCTATATATTATATAATATGATAAAAAACGCCAGTTCCACCAACAAAAACTGTTCTGCGTACTCAGTTTTTTTTTGTAACCGTGGTTGGTTTACGAATAAAAGTCCAAAAATGCTAACAATTTCAGACATCAGTGAATTATTAATTATTTCGTCTGACTAAAATAATGAAAGACACTATATAATAAACGAAATACACAAAAATAAGTGAATAATCTGTTTACTCTCCTGATTTTTATATGACATACTTGAAATCTTGTTGGTAATCTTCGAGTACTGGTACCAATATCCTCTTCCACGGTGTTTAACAAACTCTCTGAGTTTGTTCCTGTCAAATATTCGCGTATTAAATGTTGAACCAATCTTACAAATATTTTCTTATTCGGTACTTGTCAGTCAAGATAATCCATATCATCTTCTCCTGACAAAAAGTAGATTCAAACCATATCAACTCTTTCATGATTCCTATACACGCTTTTTCATAATATTACACAGAAACGTGAAAATGAAAACATCAAAATACAAAATGAGGTTATAATTCACTTACACTACACAAAGGCATATCACAAGCTTCTCGTAAACCAATAAATTGAAAACTACAAAAAATGCAACAAAATGAAGAGGTGACGATGTATCCGGTCATTATGCTCTTGAGCCTCCGGTGTATTTTTGGTGGTAGATTGATAAGGCCATTGCCCTTCATATGCTTTTGGATCGGGATCAAATTCTGATAAAATTTAGACTATGCAGAGTGTACCGTTGATTATTTGAGAGTAAATAGCAATAAATAATGTTAAATAAATTAGACCTTTTCTGGGAATAAATATTGTTATATTATATTCCTGATAAAGTAACTAAATAAGAAATGCATCTCTGTGTGCTCATAATCTCCTCTATAACCACATGTCCTTGAATTGTTGATATCTTATTTAGCTTTCGTGATATTGTTATTTTAGTGCAACGTGTTAAAGTGTTAGTAACGATTTTTGAAATATGCGACTTTCTGGAACAACGATACAACGTAAAATTTTTCATGACACTAGAGAAAGCCTTCACAGAAACGTTTCAACTTTTGAAAAAGCATACGAAGATAATGCCCGAGTAAAGGGACGTACGCAATGTTAAAAACGGTTTTCACTATTTAAAAGTGGTCATCAGTCAATTGATCGTGATCCTCGACCAGAAATCGCCGACTGACTCAGAGCAATTGCAGAAGAGGTTGCATCTCAATTGGATCATACCATGAAATTTTGACTGAAAAATTGATCATGCATCGAATTGCAGCAAAATATGTTCCTCGCTTTATGACCAAAATCAGAAAGAAAGTCGTGTGGATGTTTGTCAGCAACTCCTTGAACAATACAATGAAACATTCAATCAAAGGACATAACGGGAGACGAATGTTGGGTTTACCGCTAAAAATATTGAGACAAAAGTTCAGTCATCATCACAATGGATTGGTAAAGGATCTCCACGCTCCAAGAAAGCACGTTTGCCTCGATCCAATATCAAAGTGATGCTAAAAGAGAGAACGCATTAGGCGGTCGCGGTCCCGTTCCGTCGCGGTCCGTTCTGGGCTGAGCTGATCGCGGTCTTTTTTAGAAACGAACGAATTAGGCGTTCGCGGTCCCGTCCCGTCCCGTCCCGTCGCATCGCGGTCTGTCTGGGCTGACCTGATCGCGATCTTTATATTACAAAATCTGTCACATTTGACAATTGCACACAATTGCGCTCTCCTTTAAATAGTTGCAGTATTGTTTTAGTAGTGAAAATAAGTTCTATGGAAGCGATGTTTTTATCAGCAGAAAAACATATCTAGGGGGTGAAATACACTCGAAAATTCGCCCCCAAAAACAGTTTTTTCTAAATATCTAGGGTTCTAAGCAATATTTTGGAAAGAAGCAAAGTGGAAATTACTTCTTATAAAAAATAAATGTTTCATAAGTGATTCCCTGTTTGGAGATTGCTACTCTTATTTTTTATTTCAGAAAAACTATAATTTTCAAACATTTTTTATATATAGGTACAAAATTTATATATGCTCAAAAAGAATTCAAAATATGATTTATGTAAACAAATTGACAAAATTAAATTGACCTGTTTCGGGGTTTTCGTTAAAATCTCTTTTTAGGGGGTGAA